>NW_022652616.1:0-1695 GCF_011064425.1 Rattus rattus
AGAGCCTGCCCCACATGTGGCCCATACATATACAGCCACCCAATTAGACAAGATGGATGAAGCAAAGAAGTGCAGACCGACAGGAGCCGGATGTAGATCGCTCCTGAGAGACACAGCCAGAATACAGCAAATACAGAGGCGAATGCCAGCAGCAAACCACTGAACTGAGAACGGGACCCCCGTTGAAGGAATCAGAGAACGAACTGGAAGAGCTTGAAGGGGCTTGAGACCCCATATGTACAACAATGCCAAGCAACCAGAGCTTCCAGGACTAAGCCACTACCTAAAGACTATACATGGACTGACCCTGGACTCTGACCTCATAGGTAGCAATGAATATCCTAGTAAGAGCACCAGTGGAAGGGGAAGCCCTGAGTCCTGCTAAGACTGAACCCACAGTGAACTAGACTGTTGGGGGGAGGGCGGCAATGGGGGGAGGGTGGGGAGGGGAACACCCATAAGGAAGGGGGGGAGGGAAGGGGATGTTTGCCCGGAAACCGGGAAAGGGAATAACACTCGAAATGTACATAAGAAATACTCAAGTTAATTAAAAAAATAAAATAAAATCATTCGGGCCTCTTCTATCTCCTGGGATGCACTCTGTTCTCTCAGGTCTGTTGGTCCTGGAAGGACCTGGGTTCAACTGAAGGCCTGGGAGGGAGGGGAGGACCTTTTGTTGTAGGAATGAGCATGGATCAAGAATGTAGCCCCACTGTGACTGGGCAACTAAGCTCCAGAAAATCTTTCCCAGTCACAGACCTGGGTCATGTGGGAGCCTACACTGTTTAAAAGGGAGAGCTGGTTGCTTTCTCCTGGAAGGAGCACTTGGGGGTTGACTGTCACTTCTGAACCTTCTGTTCTAAGTCACTTCTCAGAAGGGGCACTTTGACTTCTCCATGGGACCCACCCAGCACTGGGGCCAGAGGATCCTATGGTGTTGCAGCTCTGAGCTGGGAGGGGGAGCTCGCACACTGACATGGAGAAGCCTGTTTTCACAGCTGATGTAGATCTGAGGAACAGGTGCTTTAAAGAAGCATGTGAAAGCATCTCCTGCAGGAGAGCCCAGTCTGCAGGGAGAGTCACACAGGACAGGGAAAAGTGGCTTCCCAACTTCCCCAGGGCACTCAAACCAGGGAGGATTGTTGAATTTGTTCATTGTCTATTGTTATATCCCCCTTTTCATTCCTAATTGTGTCAGGTTAGGTATTGTCTCTCTGGTATGCAGTTTGTTCGAGGAAGGGGTTGTCTCTTTGTGGATCTTCTCAACAACAACAAAAAAAAAAAAAGAAAAAAAAGAAAGAAAAAAGCAAACAAACAAACAAACAACAAACAAAGAACAACACACGGCTCGTGGTTCCCTTGACTCTTTGTATTTTTCTCTTTGTTTGTAATTGATTGATTTGATTTGAGCCTTGAATGAATTTCCTGCTGTCAAATCCTACCAGACACTCTATAAGATGAGGCTTTGCCTCACCTTGGTAAGAGCAGCATGTGATAAATGAAGCTTATGCTGCTCTCTGTAGTGGTGATGACATCACAATCTCACTGCAAACCATGCACAGCGCGGTTTAGGCTGTGTTAAAGTAGCCCACGATTTCAGTGCTCCCTGCAAGGTGCCATGAGACAGTAGTGACATGAGTCTGCATGCACCTGGACAGTTTTCACTAGGGAACCCCCACTCATGCACACACACAC
>NW_022652617.1:0-1555 GCF_011064425.1 Rattus rattus
TGGGTGTTCATAATTAAAGTGGCAAAGGAAAGGAGATAACCGGGAACAGTGCAGTGGGCAATAAAATGTTTTCTAAATCTATACACATCGGTTAGAAACGGTGCCAGACAACCGTTTTTAAAGGTAAAGTGACGATCAGATATAGGTAACCAGCCAGGAGTGCCGAGGGTCTGGTATTGAAGAGGAGAAAATGGTAGATAAAAAGATATGGTAATAGGTACAAATGATTTGGAGAGACTGACAATCTATAATAATAATAATAATAATAATAATAATAATGATGATGATGATAATAATAATAATAATAGTAAAGGGAACAAGCAAAATGGTTGAGCAGGTAGCAGCTTCCGGTCAAGCCTTAATGTCAAGCCTTAGTTCAGTTTTAGGAACCTCCATGGTAGAGGAGAAAACCGACTCCTGCAAGTTGTCCTGACCTACACTCCTGTGCACACATAAAAGCTTTTCTTCACAGGGTCTTATTGGTTTGGCAGGTGCAGATAAGAACTGCAATTTGCTTAAGAACAAAGGCAGAAGGGTTGGGGGTTTAGGTCAGTGGTAAAGCGCTTGCCTAGCAAGAAAAAGGCCCTGAGTTCGGTCCCCAGCTCCAAAAAAAAAAAAAAAAAAAAAAAAAGAAGAAAAAGAGAGAGAAAATAAAAAGAACAAGGCAGAAAAGGAACAGACGGGGGATGTCCTGCACCCAGCTACTATCAGTACTGTCTAACTAACCTGGACTATTAGCTCGGACCGCCTATTCCTCTATCCCAAGCTTTAACTGCATCAGCAACCAGACAAAAGATCTGACAATTTATTGGTTTCCTGACTTTTGTATTTCCCAAGCAAGTAGGATGTCAATCAGTAACTAAAACCAGAAGAGCCCCGTATTAGATGCCTGTCTTGTTGCTGTGCCAAAATACTGGGGGGGGGGTGGGAACCAATGTTTTTATTTTATTTTGTTTTTATTCTTCGACTCGCAGTTTGAGAGTCCGGTCCATCACAGCAAAAGTGTGGGACGGTTGGTCACATGGCATCTGTAGTTAGGAAAGAGAGATAGATGCTGGTGCTCAGCTCACTTTCTTAATCCCAGCCCATGGGATGGTCCCACCCAACATTCAAGTGGGTCTTCCTTCCTCCGTGAAAACTTTTCTGGAAATACCCTCCCAGACACATCCAGGGTAATCTTAAATCCAGTCTGGGCGACAAGGATTAGTCATTGTGTATTCCAACTTGATTTTAATACTTAGTTAAGAATATGATAACTAGAATATTCTAAGATGTCTACAAAATGTCAACAAAAGAAGGAAGCCTGACCCCACCCAGACACCTCTTTCCGGTGATGAAGTAGAAGCTGTTTCTGTATGGACACAGAAACAACTGATACTGGATTTACGTTGTTTTTCTTTTTCTTTTTTTTTTTTTTTTTTTTTTTTTTTTCCGGAGCTGGGGGCCAAACCCAGGGCCTTTTGCTTGCTAGGCAAGCGCTCTTCCCCCGAGCTAAATCCCCAACCCCTACGTTGTTTTTCAACTTGAGTGGTGACTGCAGAGAACATCCTAGAGA
>NW_022652618.1:0-1463 GCF_011064425.1 Rattus rattus
TATGCACAGTCATGCCCAGCATCACTTGACGTTTTCTTGTTTCCAACCTTCAGGCCTCACACCCTCCCTCCCTCTATTCAGTGACAACAGAGTGCTACCTGTCTCTGCACCAGTGTCCTAGTATAGCACCTGGTACCTATAAGCAAGCACTCAATCCCAGGAAGTGAACACAGAAGCCAAAAGTCTAGAATGTCTACATTCTGCATACTTAGTTGGTCTGAGTTAAGCCCCACTTCCTGCCTCTCCCCACTCAATCTGGCCCCTCTGAACTGCTGCACTGCCCAAAGATAAAATGTTTAGTGATGTAGCACCCACTACTTCTACTTACAACGAAACAAACACCTGCTGCGCCGAATGCCCAAGGTCACGACCTGGAGTCACTTAGCACTCTCTCAGCCTATTCTTGGCAGTTCGTCAGTCTGGGAAATGTGCACAGGCTCAACCAGACAGTTCTTCCCACCGCAGAATCTACATCTTGCTATGTCGCCAGAAGACAGTAGATGTTCTTGCTTTTCTGGCTAGCAAAAAGCAATACCAGCTGCTGCTGAATGGAGCTGGCAAATGACAGGTATCAAAAGAGCTCCTCCCTTACTTGGCCCAGAGACACATGCATGTCACAGGGGATATTCACCAGGTCCTGGGGACACTTAGCGGAATACAACACAGAAACTTCTCTCCCAAAGAAAGCAGAGAGAGACCACCTGGAGATATGACCTCTCCTTCCAGACCCAGTGTGGCTAGAGTACTCTTCTCATATGGACTGCTTTTTAAAAGGTCCTGGCTCCCAGGGACAGTATCGGAACTAGAAGAGTTCTAGAAAGCAGAAGGGACAAAGCAGAAGCTATGAGTACTGCCTGAGCCCACCAGATGCTGTTTCAAGGCGCTGCAGGTGTCTACTCTTTAATCTTCATAATCCTATGAGGGAAATATCTCATCTCCATTTTTATGGCAAGGAAGCCAAGGTATAAAAAAGGGTAAAGATCTAAACTTAAACTACGCCACCACCAAGTAGCAGGATCCCAGACCTCAGGTTTCTAGTCTCCTTTTCTCGTTCAGTTGGTTATTTTGTTTTGTAGACAGGATTTCTGTGTGTATCCCTGGCTGTCCTGGAACTAGCTCTGTAGACCAGACTGGCTTCCAATTCAGAGATCCACCTGCCTCTGCCTCCCACCATGCCCAACAGCTTTCTGTTCTCTTCTTTCTGGCTTTAGATAAATCCATCCCTCAAAACCATAAGAACTAATTTCTCCCAGTTGAATCTGAACTGCAAGCCTGGGAAAAACCCTCTTGTCTAGGTGTCTAGAGGTAGTGGCTGGGGAGCAACTGTTTCTTGCCTGTCCGTGATCAGGACCTGGAGTTTCCAGATCCATCCAGAGCTGCCAGCACTGGAAAGGCTCTGCCTCTCTTTAGAGTGTCTTCTCACCAGGCAGATCAAGTCAGAGTACAAAACAGTGCAGTCTCAG
>NW_022652619.1:0-1696 GCF_011064425.1 Rattus rattus
CTGGGGACAGAACCCAGGGCCTTGCACTTGCTAGGCAAGCGCTCTACCACTGAGCTAAATCCCCAACCCCGCACTGTCACTCTCTTCACATACACCAGAAGAGGGCATCGGATCCCATTACAGATGGTTGTGAGCCACCATGTGGTTGCTGGGAATTGAACTCAGGACCTCTGGAAGAGCAGTCAGTGCTCTTAACCACTGAGCCATCTCTCCAGACTTCTTTTAATCTCTTTCCCCACCAGTATTAGGTATTGAACCCATGACCTCTATCATGCTAAGAAAGTGCTATACTACTGGGCTACCATCTCTGATTCCTTTGATTTTTATTTTAAAATAGGGTTTCACAGTTTAGCCTAGGCTGGCCTTACCTTGGAATAGTCCTGCCTTAGCCCCCTAAGTGGCTAGAATTGTAGGTCTGAATCAGCCCAGGCTCTTTTGTGCTGTCTGACCTTCTCTCTTCTCTCTTTTAGCCATTTTTTTTCTTTTTTTCGGAGCTGGGGACCGAACCCAGGGCCTTGCGCTTGCTAGGCAAGCGCTCTACCACTGAGCTAAATCCCCAACCCCCTCTTTTAGCCATTTTTAAGGTAGGTGTGGTGGCCGCACCTGTAATACCGGTTCTGTGGAGAGGCTATGACAAGAGAACTGCTTTGAGGTTAAGGCTAAAGAGCAAAACCCCGTCTCAAAGCAGTTATGGTGGGCTGGACAGATGGCTCAGAGGTTAAGAGCACTGACTGCTCTTCCAGAGGTCCTGAGTTCAATCCCCAACAACCACATGGTGGCTCACAACCATCTGTAATGAGATTTGATGCCCTCCTCTGGTGTGTCTGAAAGCAGCTACAGTATGTTCATGCATAAAATAAGTAAAAAATAAGATCTTAAAAAAAATAAAAAAATAAAACCAGTTATGGGGCTGGAGAGATGCCTCAGTGGTTAAGAGCATTGGCCGCTCATGCAGAGGACCTGGGTTTGGTTCTTAAAATCCACATAGCTGCTCGCAGTTTTCTGTAACTCCAGGTGAAGGTGATCTGTAGTCCCTGTACTACATACAAGCAAGCACTCATATGCATACAATGAAAGCAATTAAGCTTAGTGTTTTGTTTTCTTGCTTTAGACAGGGCCTCTCTATATAGCCCTGGCCACCCTGGAATTCACTAGGTAGGCCTGGGCCACTTCAGACAGACATTCACCTGCCTCTGCCTACCAGAGCTGTGATTAAAGGCAGGAGTCGCCACACCTAGCATGCTCCGTAACAAATAAATCTGGAAGCACCAAACAACAAAGAGCTGTGCAGTCACGTCAGGGCATTGCTTGTACTGGTGGTTTTTTTGTTTTTTGTTTTTTTTTTCATTATCAAATTTTTGGAACATTTATGTAGGCTGGAGAGATGACTCAGGATTTAAGAGCATTTGATCTTGCAGAAGGCCTAAGTTCTGCAAGGCCTAAGTTTTGCAAGGCCTAAGTTTTCCAGCACCCACGTGGCAGCTCACAACTGATAGTTCAATTCCAAAGGACCTGACGCCCTCTTCTGCCTTTCCCAGGCTCCTGCACCCATGTGGTGCACATACACACATTTAAGCACATGCACATAAAATAATCAAGTAAATAGATGTTTTTAAATTATGTGTGTGTTTTCCTTTACATATGCACATGTGTGTGTACAGGTATCTACAGAGGTCAGAAGAGGGCATCAGGTTCC
>NW_022652620.1:0-1557 GCF_011064425.1 Rattus rattus
CGGAAGACCACAGTCCTCTACACCTTGAGAGGCCCCCGGGACTGTTATGGTTTCCCCGGGGAAACCACAGAAACCTAAGGGAGGGCAGGCTACCCCTTCTGCCCTGGAGACCCTGATTTTCAGTCATGATCACTCTTAAGCTGTAAGGTAAACTTGGAGACTGAGGAGACAGTTCAGTCAGGAAAGCGCTTGCTCTGCAAGCATGAGGACTAGAGTTCAGTCTCTGCAACCTGCGTAAAAAGGCAGGTGTGGTGGCACATACCCATAATCCCAGTGTTGAGGAGGCAGAGCCAAGAAGATCGAGGGGGTTGGCTGATTAGCATATGCAGACATACTGGCACACAGGTCAGCACTTCTGCAGATACGACCACACCCTCTGCCCCAAAAGCCATAAAGTATAATTTAAAAATACAGATAGATGCTCAAGTGCCAGTTCATGCCTGCTAAGTGGGTATGTCTGGCTCCGGGAGAATCCAATACACAGTAGGACTGAGAAGCCAGACCCCAAGGCACCAGCTCTGAACTCAGGAAAGACTGGGCAGGGCTGCAGGAGAGTCACTCCATCTGCTTTGGCTTCAGAGTCTTCCCGAAAATATTAGCTGGGGCCAGGCTCTGGGAGATAGCTAAGACTTCATTGGTAGACTGGGTCTAATAAGGAAGGTCTCCTGAGATTCGATATAGCATGCTGGTGTTGGTGGTCCTGGTGCGTGTGTGAGTGTGTGCCTGCTTGTGCATGTGTTTCACACACAGGCGAATGGAGATGTGCACTTGTGTGTGTGTGCATGCATATGTATGTGTGTATGCATCTGCACACATGCACCAAGGCCAGAGGCAAGGGTCCTGCTCTCTCGCTCTCTCGCTCTCGCTCTCGCTCTCGCTCTCGCTCTCTCTCTCTGCCTTATCTCCCCAAGACAGGCTATCTCCAATCCTGGAGCCTGGCTGTTGGTCAACAAGCCCCGGCAGTCTTTCTCCCTCCTCCTCCCAAGGCACTGCGATCACAGGTGTGCCCTGGCTTTGATGTGGCTTCTGGAAATTTGAGCTCGGTCATCACGGTCATCGTGCTTGAGCCACAAACACTCTTGACATTGGCGTTTTGTTTCTTTAGGTGCTGGGTTTCCTTGAACTCCCATCTTTTCTGCCTCAACTCCCCAAGGGTTAGGATTTGGGGATTTGGGGTTTACAGGTTTGGGACACATCTTTTTTTTTTGTTTTGTTTTTTGTTTTTGTTTTTATTCCTCTTCCTCTTCTGTTGTTTAAGAAAAACAAACAAACAAACAATTCAAGGTCTTACTATGTAGATACAGCTGGCTTAGAATTTAGTATGTAAACCAGACATGGCCTCAGATTTACAGAGATTGACCTGCTTCTGGCCCCTAAGTGCTGAGATTAAAGGCGTGCACCACCATGCCTGCCCCTTGTTTGTTTTGAGGATTGATTTTATTTATTACTTGTGTCTGTGTGAGTGTGGGTGTGTTTATGTGGTGTGTGTGTGTCTGTGTGTGTGTGGTGTATGTGGTATATGTGTGGATTGTGTGTGGTGTGTGTGTGTATGGGTTG
>NW_022652621.1:0-1692 GCF_011064425.1 Rattus rattus
ACCCACATGATCCTCTGTTGTGTAACTGTCAGATATGTATACCCACATGATCCTCTGTTGTGTCACTGTCAGATATGTATACCCACATGATCCTCTGTTGTGTAACTGTCAGATATGTATACTCACATGATCCTCTGTTGTGTAACTGTCAGACTATCAGATCCTCTGTTGTGTAACTGTCAGACTATCAGAAATACGTTGCTGATTCTGGCTCTTCTCCCTATACATTTACAAATGAAAATGTAAAACTTTTACAGATGATAATGTAGAACTGAAAAAATTGGAATCAATAGAGAAGAAAAATAGACCTAGATCAAATTATTAAAACTTTAATCAGGAATTTGCAAGCACCTTTCTATAAATAATGTAATTATTAACAATATTTTTTCCACTGAACTTTGGGAAAAGTGGGGCTGGAAAGAGAACTTAGCACATACTGCTCTTTCTGAAAACGTGGGGTTCAATTTCCAGCACCTTGTAACTCCTTATACAAGAGGATCTAACATGTAAGGCCACTGACACTTGTGTGCACATACCTATATACAGACAAACACACACACACACACACACACACAAAGAGAGAGACAGAGACAGACAGAGAGAGAGAGAGAGAGAGAGAGAGAGAGAGAGAGAGAGAGACCACAGAAATAGGGGGATAGATATAAACTGATGATATATGACAGAGTGGTATAGATGGATAGTGAGGTAGATCAATTCCCGTCCTCATGTGGAATCACCACTCTGATTGTCTTCATGCCTGTTATAGTCTCTACTTCCATGAGCAATGTATGAGTGTCCCCCTTACTCCACAAAGCCCTCCCCCTTTTTAAACAGTCAAAATACGTTCCTGTAGGTTCGATCAAATAATGAAATGTGTATAAAACCAGGTATTGGTAAGACATAAAGTGGAGTGTTTGCTCATGAGTGAGAACAGCATCCAAGGCATTACAATACTCTTGAAGCACAGTACAAGCAGTCACTTAAGGAATATGAGAAACTAATATGATTTTACACTGAGAAGTCGCAGAAGTGGAATATCTCTACTAGGGAAGCACCATGTGTTTCCTCGAGAATAAAAACATAGAAACAATTGACATAGTACACATCTGTTGCTTCTCCTTTTACAAAGACTACCTTTCTATAATCACCTGATAATCCTTCAGCAGAGAAAAGATAGAGAGTCATGCATTTACATTTCTGATGGTCATAAAGACACAGAATTATCTTTATGTCATGATAGTTTTTAGATTTGTGATAATTCATCATTAAATTTCAAAGCACAATATAGTGTTTCACAATCTTTTGCTATGATACTTTAGGAAATGCTATTTTTTTCTACCACATATTCTTTGGGCAACGGTTTTCAAAATGTGTTGTGCTTAAAATGTAACCATGTGATACTTATTAATCAATATAATATGTGTAAGACACCAAAAACTCCATTTTATTCTTTAATGTATCAAATCGCTATAGCTAATTATAAACTGGCAAGACATTCTACCAAAAGCGATCTACAGATTCAATGCAATCCCCATCAAAATACCAATCCAATTCTTCAAAGAGTTAGACAGAACAATTTGCAAATTCATCTGGAATAACAAAAAACCCAGGATAGCTAAAACTATCCTCAACAATAAAAGGACTTCAGGGGGAATCACTATCCCAGAACTCAAGCAGTATTATAGAGCAATA
>NW_022652622.1:0-1652 GCF_011064425.1 Rattus rattus
TCCATCTAATGAGCGCATTGCGGCAGGCATCCAAACACCCGGCCACACCTCCATGCCAGCTCTCTGAAGTCAGGTGGGGGGAAAAGAAAAAACAGACACAGCCATGGTGCATGGAGAGCAGGTGGGCCAGAAACAGCCAAACTCAAACACACACACACACACACACACACACACACACACACACACACACACACACACACACACACACACACACAGAGAGAGAGAGAGAGAGAGAGAGAGAGAGAGAGAGAGAGAGAGAGAGAGAGAGGGAGGAAGGATTCTGTAGTTCTGAGTTTGGCTTTTTAAGAAAAAAGTGGAGTGAAATTGGAAAAGAGGCTTTTGGCATCACATTAGTTTTTCCCATGTGTCTGTTGATATAGAAAAGAAAATCCCTCTCCGATATTAAATAAGAATCAGCCTCCACCACTTCCTCAGCAAGGATCTCTAAGTGATGAGTTGCATCCCTTTTAAATATTAGAAAATATATAAACATACAGAAAGCTCTGTATGTGGTATTTATTAAACAGCTATTTCTCATCTTCTTCAGTTCTGCAACCACATTTCCTTCAGAGGACATCCTATGGGACACTCGTACCACCACTTTGCTCAGGCAGCTCCCCTAAGGACATCTCAGACTGACCTCTGGCCAGGCAGCTCCCCTAAGGACATCTCAGACTGACCTCTGACCTCTGACCTCTGGCTCAGGCAGCTCCCCTAAGGACATCTCAGACTGACCTCTGGCCAGGCAGCTCCCCTTCCCATTCCAGAGGGACCTTCCCACCCATTGCTTCACACCCCTCCATTCTGTCACATAACAGCTGCCTTGGGCATCTAAGTATCTTTTCATGCTAGGAATGTTCTTTATGTTGTTAAAAGAAAGACTTTAGATAGAACAAGCTTTCACTGATCTATAAACCAGGCACCCGTGATCCTGATGGGTGGCTTTGTGCTGGATTCCAGCTGGGGACCAAGAGTTCATAAGCAGGGACTGGCAGGATGGCTCAGGGATTAAGATCACCTTTTGTTCTACAGAGGACTTAGATTTGATACCTAGCATCCACATGATGGTTCACAACCATCCCTAACTCTAGTTCCAGGAAATTTGATGACATTCTGTGACCTCGAAGGCCATCAGGCATGCATGTGGGGCACACACATAAATGCAAGCAAAACTCTCATACACATGAAATGAAAACAAATCTGAAATCTTAAAGAATTCTAGGTAGCAGGTGGAAGTCCAGCTCATTATGCATGGCAAACTCTAGAGAAGGTTTGGGTGGTGGTTTTTTATGGAGGAATCCATAGTTTGATTTTTTTCTTCTCTGGGCTTTGGTTTGCTTACACAGAAACCTGGATTTTTCTCAGTCTATGACCTTTGGAAAATATTTTTAATTTATGCATGTTTAGAAAATTCTTTCGAAGCTTATTTAGTTAAAGATTTATGTTCCATGTGTGTCTGTGTGTACATGTGCACATGTGTAATCATGCACGTGTATGAAGGTATCCTGAATGTGTGCATGTATGTGTGCCACCTGTGTGCAGATGCTCACAAAGACCAGAAGAGGGTGTCAGATTCCCTGGAGCTGGGGTTATATATGGTGGATGCTGGCAGTCAAACTGAGGAACAAGTGTTCTTATTTTTTTTTTTTTGC
>NW_022652623.1:0-1689 GCF_011064425.1 Rattus rattus
AGGGGAAGCCCTGGGTCCTGCTAAGACTGAACCCCCAGTGAACTAGACTGTTGGGGGGAGGGCGGCAATGGGGGGAGGGTTGGGAGGGGAACACCCATAAGGAAGGGGAGGGGGGAGGGGGATGTTTGCCCGGAAACCGGGAAAGGGAATAACACTCGAAATGTATATAAGAAATACTCAAGTTAATAATAATAAAAAAAAAGTCAGGTATAATTCTAATACATTTGCCTTTATATGTCACTTGGTCTTTTTTCCTTGTAATTTTTAATATTTTGTCTTTGTTCTGCATGTTTAGTGTTTTGATTAATATATGGCATGGTCTTTCTTTTCTGTTCCAATCTACTTGGTGGTCTGTAAGCTTCTTGAAATTTTCTAGACATGTTGTTCTTTAGCATAGGAAAATTTTTTCCTATGATTTTTAAAAATATATTTGGGTGGGTGAGCTGGGATTCCTGTTTGTCTTCTATTCCTATAAGTTTTAGATTTAGTCTTTTCATGGAGTATTAAATTTCCTGAACACAAATTTTTCTGTTAGGATTTTTTTTAGATTTAACATTTTGTTTGACCAATAAATCTATTTTTTTCTATCGTTTCTTCAATGCCCGAGATTGTTTTTTCCATCTCTTGTATTCAGTTGATGATGCTTGTGTCCATAGGTCTTATTTGCTTACCAGATTTTCCATTTCCAGAATTTCCTGAATTTGTGTTTTCTTTATTGCTTCTATTTCCATTTTCATATCTTGCACCTGTTTGTCTTTTTTTTTAAGGGGTTTATTGATTTCTTCCATTTTTTGTTTGCCTTTTCCTTGATTTCTTTAAGAGATTTATTCATCTTTAAGGGCTTCTATCATCCTCATAAAATTAATTTTTGTAGAGAATTTTACTGTGTTTCAGCTGCACTAGAACATCCAGGTCTTGCTGTAATAGGATAGATGGGCTTTGGTGGTCCCATATTGCCTTTGGGCCTGAGATAATTATAGGTCTAAGACTGATTTCTAGGTTTGCCTTTGTTGGATGAGCGTTTTGATTTTTGGTTTCTGTTTCCTCTTTGGTTTTCTGTTCTTTTTGACCTGGAAATTTTGTGAAATGACCTCTGATCCAACAGGGAGTCTCTGGCTACCTTGGGGGCTGGACTTTTGGTATCTAGATTGGCTTTTGTTGCAGCAGGTGGTCTCTGTTCTCCTGACTGGGGTGGCCTGCACCTGAGCAGAATCTGCTGTAATTGGGGACAAGGTCCCAGCTGCAGGGCAGGAAGTGAGGTAAGCAGGAAATGGAATATGTCTTTGGAAACCTAGTCTAGGAAGTGGGAACATTCTGCTGGCAGGTGAGTCACTCACCTGTTCTTCTAAATGGTGTGAACTATACTTTATAAATATCTATTGAAGGTGATTTTTTAACTCTTGTGACTGTTTCCATGGTAACGGTCCAGAACAATTCAGACAGAAAATTTAAATGATAACTCAGGTTGGACACTGAGAACAAATGTCCATGAAATCCCTAGCCTAATTGAGCAGATGAATCTAGAATTCGTTTTTATTTTTTTTTTTTTCGTTTTTTTTTTTTTATTAACTTGAGTATTTCTTATGTACATTTCGAGTGTTATTCCCTTTCCCGGTTTCCGGGCAAACATCCCCTTCCCTCCCCCCCTTCCTTATGGGTGTTCCCCTCCCCACCCTCCCCCCATTGCCG
>NW_022652624.1:0-1684 GCF_011064425.1 Rattus rattus
TACATGGACTGACCCTGGACTCTGACCTCATAGGTAGCAATGAATATCCTAGTAAGAGCACCAGTGGAAGGGGAAGCCCTGGGTCCTGCTAAGACTGAACCCCCAGTGAACTAGACTGTTGGGGGGAGGGCGGCAATGGGGGGAGGGTGGGGAGGGGAACACCCATAAGGAAGGGGGGGGGGAGGGAAGGGGATGTTTGCCTGGAAACCGGGAAAGGGAATAACACTCGAAATGTACATAAGAAATACTCAAGTTAATAAAAAAAAAAAAAAGAAAAGAAAAGTGGCAGAAGTCAGTGGAAAATAGTCCAATAAACCCATTAGATTCATGTGTCTGGCTTCTAGGCCAGCTCACACTAACAACAACAGACAAATGGCTTCACTTACTCATTTAATCCAGTAATTCTAGGAAGCAATGCAAAATATTACCTGTCCTTGAAAATCTATGCTTAAAGAATAAACGGATGAAGAATGATTCATACTGCCAGTAGACTTTTGAGATTATTAGCAGTATATTGTCAGCCGGAGGACTTGCCTTGCTGTCTATTGAGAAAGTACGTGCAATGCAGGAAACTCAAAACTCAAACACATGAGGGAACTCATAACCATTACTCAGTAGTTATAGAAACAAATACCACACTTAAAATGTTCCTTATTTGACAATTTAACACATAGAACTAGCATTTATATTTTAAGGAACAACTTTACAATTTCATCTGTGTAATTATCTTTTCTTTCTTAAAAAAATGAAACCCTAAGAGTTGCCATGTCAGATAGACAGTAGTGTGTGTGTGTGTGTTGTGTGTGTGTGTGTGTGTGTGTGGTGGGGTTCTCCTGAAGATCACTTCTGGTCATGGTAATTCTTCTACTTATCCCCCTATAATCCTAAAAGCATCCTTATCTTCTAACTTAAATTTTTAATTCTAAATGAAAAATCAACGTATACATGCTACATATTGTATTTCTGAAATTCTCACTTAGAATTAAATAATAAACATAGTGGACTTTTGTCACAGCTTCATTAATTTGGTTATCTAGTCAAAACCTTTGGAACATTAGATGATGTAGTAGTTCTTACTTCCCTTGCTGTTGCCTTGTTTCTGTGGATTCGTTCAATGTGCACTCTAAAATCTAGCAGTAGAGTATTGTCAGTCAGGTATAGAAAAGGGAACACAGGGGGGCACGCTGCAAAGCAGGTGGAGGAATGGCCTGTTAAAACGCTTAAAGTTAGGAAAGAGGATTCAAAAGAATGAAGAGCAGGTTAAACTCAGGTCGTCAAAGACCTGCCGAGCCAGACATTTTCAAATGGTGGCTAGAATTCACAGCTTGAATATATTCTGCAATGTCTACCCACTCCACTCCGCTATCCTAATATTAGCCCCTCCTGACCTGCTAGACCGACAACCAGCTTCTCTCTCTCTCTCTGCCGCTTTCCACATAACACTGAGAACATGCTATTTATGTTTTGGCAAATTTACATTAGAAGGTAAGTTTCTTTTGGGGCAAGAATCAAACTTAATCTGTCTACTTCAATAGCCCTGAGGGTAGAGGAGTATTGAGTATGCAAGGAGGGGAACAGAGAACTATATAAGACAAATGTTAACCCTTAGATACATTACATGCAATCTGACAAAATAAACGCTTTCCTATTTGTAGGGGACAGTGTAAACTCTTGACTTGTCATA
>NW_022652625.1:0-1647 GCF_011064425.1 Rattus rattus
TTTGTTTTTCGTTTTTTGAGACAGGGTTTCTCTTTGTAGCTCTTGCTGGCTGTTCTGAAACTCACTCTGTAAACCAGGCTGACCTTGAATTTAGAGATCTGCCTGCCTCTCCCTCTCCAGTGCTGGGAGTAAAGTTGTGTGCCACCACTGCCTGGCTTTTATTTTTATTTTCTTATCTGTAAAGATTTATTTAGTTCATGTATACGATGAGTACACTGTCACTGTGACACTGTCTTCAGACACAACAAAAGAGGGCACCAGATCTCATTACAAATGGTTGTGAGTCACCATGTAGTTGCTGGGAATTGAACTCAGGACCTCTGGAAGAACAGTCAGAGATTTTAACCGCTGAGCCATCTCCTCAGCCTTGGGTTTTTTTTTTGTTTTTGTTTTTGGTTTTGGTTTTTTTTTTTTTTTTTTTTGGTTCTTTTTTTCCGGAGCTGGGGATCGAACCCAGGGCCTTGCGCTTCATAGGCAAGCGCTCTACCACTGAGCTAAATCCCCAACCCTCAGCCTTGGTTTTGTTTTGTTTTGTTTGTTTGTCTGTTTGTTAAGGCAAGTTCTCGCTATGTAGTTCTGGCATCCTGAAACTCACAGACATTATACCTGCCTCTGCCTCTTGAGTGCTGGGATTAAAGTCTTACCCGGCAACGCTGGTATTTTCGTGTTTCTTGATTTGTCATTTTGCTTTGGTGGCGCATACCCTAAAGTAACTCACGGAGCATGCGCAGTAGTAGCAGTTCTGATTTACTCCGTGTTGTGAAATGTTTTGCTTGATTGGTCTTTTTTCTTTTCTTTTCTTTTCTTTTTCGGAGCTGGGGACCGAACCCAGGGCCTTGCGCTTCCCAGGCAAGCGCTCTACCACTGAGCTAAATCCCCAACCCCTTGATTGGTCTTGACACTCAGTCGGTGTTGTGTGTGTGAGTGTGCACCCATATGTGCTCGGGGACACAGGGAAGGCTGTCGCTGTCCTGCTCTATTCTTTTTCTGCCTTATTCCTGAATCTGGTGGCCAGCAAGTCCCAGGAGTCCTCACAGCACCAGAGTTGCAGGCACTGGCCACTCCCAGCTCTTTTTGTGTGGGTGCTGGGAACTCATGTACTCATGTTTTCCGGCTTGCACACAGACTGCTTCTGGTGTGTGTGTGTGCGCACGTGTGTGAATGTGAGTGTGTGTGTGTGCGTGTGTGTGTGCGTGTGTGAATGTGTGTGTGTGCACGTGTGTGAATGTGAGTGCGTGTGCGCGTGTGCGAATGTGTGTGTGCGTGCGTGTCTATGTGTGTGTGTGTGTGTGTGCGTGCGTGCGTGTGTGTGTGATCAGATCATCAGATTTGGCAGCAAGTTCCTTTTCCCACTGAGCCACCTTCCAGGTCCCTATTTCCCCAGCCTCGTGAGGGAGGTGCAACCAGTGCAGTTAGGAGGAGGAGGGTTTGTCTCCACCCTCTGCCTAGACCCTCTGCGTGGGATAGGAAGTAACATTAGACCAAAGAAAAATGTATTGTTTGCTTGAGACAGTAGTTTCATGTAGCCCAGGCTAGCTTCAATTACTTATGTAGCCAAGGATGACCCTGATTCTCCCTCCCTCTCTCCGTCCGCCTCCCTCTCCCCTCCCCTCCCCTCCCCTCCTCCTCCCCTCTCTTTCCCTTTTC
>NW_022652626.1:0-1682 GCF_011064425.1 Rattus rattus
AAGCCCTGGGTCCTGCTAAGACTGAACCCCCAGTGAACTAGACTGTTGGGGAGAGGGCAGCAATGGGGGGAGGGTTGGGAGGGGAACACCCATAAGGAAGGGGAGGGGGGAGGGGGATGTTTGCCCGGAAACCGGGAAAGGGAATAACACTCGAAATGTATATAAGAAATATTCAAGTTAATAATAAAAAAAATAATAAAAAAAAAAAACCTGTGCTCCACCAACTGGAAACTCTATACAGAATAGATAATTTTCTGTATATATGCTACCTACCAAAGCTAATCAAAATTAAATAAAAAAATAAATAAAACCTTTAAAAATTAAATAACCTTTAGTGAAATAGAAGCACCAATCAAGCTAACTACCAGAACAAACAAAACAAGAAAAAAACAAGAATCCAATGCCAGATGGTTTAGCACAGAATTCTACCTTCAAAGAAGTCTTAATTCCACAGACTAGAAACAGCAGGAACACTGCCCAACACTCCACTCCACTCATTTCTCAGTGCCTTGCTCAGCCGTTATCAGAGAAACCTCCTCCTGCGCAGATGGGAAAAACACAGGCCCACAGCCAGACAATGTGCAGAGAGACCTTGGAACCCTCAGCTCTGAATGAGATGTCTCCATCAAATCCCTCCCCTCGGGGATCAGGGAACCTCACAGAAAAGGAAGCAGAAAGACTGTGAAAGCCCAAGAGGATAGAGGACACCAAGGAAACACGGGCATCTAGACAGAGCAGGACCAACACAGCACGGAGATCGAGGCAGCATGATGAGAGACCGTGGGAGTCCGTACCACATGGGGGCCCAAAGCTGAAAGACGTGGACACGTGTCCCCATCCATAACCCAGCAGCTACCTCCAATCAACAAGCACTTGCAAGCTTAGTTTTCTCCAAGGGTTTCTCACTGGGGAGACGAACTACTGTCAAGGGTAGGCTGCACGCCCAACAGTGGTCAGCAGAAACCAAACTCAACAGCACCTATGGAGGCTCCTTGTCTCATATCATATTAAAACTGCCTCCTCTAGCCTCTCTTCTGCTTCTGCTTCTTCTTCACCGCCTTCTCCTTATTGTTATTCTCCCCCCTCCTCTCCCTCCTCTCCCTCCTCTTCCTCCTTGTTATTCTTCTTCTCCCTCTTCTTCCTCCTCCTGTTTCTCCCTCTCTCTCTCTCTCTCTCTCTCTCTCTCTCTCTCTCTCTCTCTCTCTCTCTCTCTCTCTCTCTCTCCCCCCTCTCCCTCTCTATATTCCATCCTCCCTCCCTCCAGGCTTTTGTATATTGGGTACACGTTACGGCTTCTGGTTTTGTATTTTCATGGGATTCCTGAGTGTGGGAATGACTGAGTCTCTGCACTTACATCTGTTTCTTGTGCCTTTCCAGGGGCTCCTCTTGTCCTTTTGGTTTCTTTTGTTCTATTCTGTGGTTTCCTTTTGTTTTATCTTGATGTTTTATTTTATTATTATCCCTTAGAAGCAAGTTTGTTTTCTAATAAGAGACAGAAAGGGGGTGGATCTGAATGGATGGAGGGGTGGGGGGACTGGGAGGAGTAGAGAGAGTCGAGAAACCATAATCATATTATATGAGAAGAGATTTACTTTCCATTAAAAAATAAACAAGATAGCAATGTTCCCACCCAAACACATGCACACACACACACACACACGCACACACACACACACACACAC
>NW_022652627.1:0-1684 GCF_011064425.1 Rattus rattus
CTTAGAGAAAGGATAGGATTGTCATGTGCAGAGATGGGTAGGGATGTCATGGAGGTCCCAAGAAGGCTGGGATGTTGGTAAAAGGTGAGGGAGTCAGGAGGCTGAAATTAATCTCATTAGTAGCATCTGGTTTATTGACCATCAGGTAATTTTGCCTGAAAGAACTTGAAGAGATAATGTGCAGGATAGTTTTATGTCACTGTGACACAATTTAAAGCCATTTGAGAGGAGGGAAACTCAATTAAGAAAAGACCTCTAGGAGATCTATCTGTACACAAGCCTGTAGGGCATTTTCTTAATCAGTGATTGATGGAGGAGGGCCCAGCCTATTGTGGGTGGTTCCAGCCCTGAGCTGGTGGTCCTGGGTTCTGTTAGAAAGCAGGCAGAGCAAGCCATGGGGAACAAGCCAGTAGGCAGTACCTCTCTGTGGCCTCTGCATCAACCCCCGTCTCCAGGTTCCTTCTCTGCTTGAGTTCCTGTCCTGACTTTTTTTGATGATGAACTGTGATATGAAAGTGTAAACTGAACAAACCCTTTCTTCCCCAAATTGCTTTGTTCATGGTGTTTCATTACAGTTTTAGTAACACTACTTAAGACAGACAGGGAGCAATCCAACTATGAGAAGGATAAGAACGGTGTGCCAAAGAAGGGATAGAAGCCAGAGCCCCACGGGAGATGTTTAAGGAGAACTTCTGGAAGCTGTAGTTTGTGAGTCAGATCCTGTAAGTCTTGAATTCTCTCTTCCTGTTAGCAATTTCTTTAGGCTCCGCCCAACTGTTACCTAGCAACAGCTTGCCTAACACCTCAAGTATAAGGACTGTTTCTTTCCCTCTCGCTCTCTGCCCGCTTCCCCTTTGCCTCCTCCCACCCCAGTAGTCTCCTTCTCTCTTCTTCTCCCCCTTTTCCCTTTACCTCTCCCCCTCTGCCCTTCTTCCCCTCCCCCACTCCTCCTCTTTCCCCATCTCCACCTTTCCCCTTCTGTTCTTCTCCTTACCCCCTCCCCCGCTTCTTTCCCTCCCCCTCTCTCTTTTCCTCTCTCTCCTTCCCTTCCCTCTTATTGGGTCCCTTCCTCTCAGACCCTCTCACCTCTGCCCTTCTCCCTCTCTCTTCCTCCTGGTTTTTTAGTATCACCTAAACTGGAGAAGTGAGTTGGTTATGCAGTAGTTGCAGGGTCAAAGTTGATTCCTAGATGGTGTCTGTCAGCTGAGTGGAAACCTGCTGGGACAGATTAGAGATAGAAAATAAAGTTAAGGAGTTCAGGGGGATCTGTACCTCAGATGTATACTTGAAATGTCAATTCAGAGCCTGTTTGACCTGTGACATGTCCCCGCCAGCGGGGACCCAGTTATTCAGGGTCCCGAAGGGGTGCTACCCTTGGGGCTAAATGGGGGGTGAGAGAAGAAGGAGACCAAGCAAGATTCTGTTGTCAAGGTCTCGTTTATTGGGATGAACGTTACAGCTTTTAAGGCTTTCAGGTAGGGGGAGTGACCTTTGTGAAATATGAAGGAGGGGGAGATGAGGGTATAGGCAGTGATAGCTGGAGGCAAAGAAGTCAGGCGATGAGGTCAGGTGGTGGAGACACTGGGTGTTGACTGAGGAGATAACTGGTATCTGCTAAGGGAGCTGAGGCATCCCTTGAATGTTATCTTCCTGTGCCGTAAATTCATGGGAGAGGCTTTGTCCA
>NW_022652628.1:0-1661 GCF_011064425.1 Rattus rattus
TTTCTATTTAGAAGATAGTTTTTGTTGTTGAAGGGAATTTCATCAAAGACCCTTCGAATCCTTTCTTATGGGAGATTTCACGTCATTTCCCCAACTAAGGGTATATCCCGATTTTCACTTATTATCTGTTGTGTCGTAAATCTTCTTAAGAGTCGCCTTATCTTTGTTGATAGTAGACAGCTCAGTTCCAAAAAACACAGCCTTTTTTTGTCGTTGGATATTTCAAACTCATCTAGAACCCCCTCTTCGTTAGAAGTTTTGTTAGATCACCACCACACAGCAACATCTCTATCCAAATCATCTTCCTTTAATTCCCCACAGGCATCTTGCCCATTATTAATCTTGCATAAATTATTAAACTGCAAGTCTTTTGAAAATATATCCTTCAGTGCAATTTCATTGTGTTGAAATTCAAAACCTCCTTTTATTCTTCATTGTCCATTTGTCCGATCTAGGTAAGCAACTCTAGTAGTCAAATAAGGCCGTGATGTTTCTTTGTGCATATTGGACAAAGCCGTCCAAATAACAACACCCTCATCTACCTTCTCATTTATGGCAGCCAACTCAAACTTTGCAGAAATCATATTCTTCTTTTGATTGGCAGACTCCTGCTTCTGGTAGACTGCATCTGCTGCAAAGCAGGCAATTCTGACATCAATCGCATCTTGTGCATCGACCGTTTTACCTTCTGATCCTTCATTAACATCCGTCACCTCAATCTTTTCCACTCCATGAAACAATTTTTTGAGCGCATTATTCGAACTTAAATCCAAACTTATCCGACTCATTCTCTTTAGCCTCACTTAACTTAAATGGCTGAAAGTCAACCTCAATCAATTGACTTAAGTAATAAAAGGCACATGCTCCAACAACCACCAAACCACCTACTAAGGATGCTGCTATTGCCACCGTCTTGGCTACCACGAAAAAATTTTACTAAGAATGCACAAATAATGCTTCGAACAGATCAAACAAAGAACATGTTCGAAGCCAAAAACAATTGGCTTTGAAATTTAACAATTAGGTCGCTTTTTTATCTGTTTTCTTATTAGGAGATGTTGCATGATTAAAGGGACTTCATATACCCTTCGCATCCTTTTTAATGGGAGATTTCACATCATTGTTCCAACTAAGCGTATATCCCGATTTTCACTTCTTATCCGATGTTTCATAAATCTTCTTAAGAGTCGCCTTCTCTTTGTTGGTGGTAGATAGCTCAGTTCCAAAAAACACAGCCTTTTTGTTGTCGTTGGATATTTCAAACTTCTCCAGAACTCCCTCTCCACCCTGACCTGTAACTCACCACCTCATGGAAACCTTACGATCCATATCGTCCTCCTTAAATTCACCACAAGAATCAGTCCCATTATTAACCTTACATAGTTGCGTAAACTGCAAAACATCTAAAAAAATTTTCTCTATCTTGGTTTCCTTAGCCGGATCACTAATTTCACTATGTTGAAACTCAAAACCACTCTTGATGCTCCAAACACCACCATTTGACGCTTTGTCTAGATAGGCAACTCTAGTTGTCAAATAAGGTTTCTGGGTTTCTTTGTGCATATTGGACAAAGCCGTCCAAATGACAACACCCCTCTGGCCTTCCTTGTTTACGGCAGCCAACTCAAACTTTGCAGAAATCATATTCTTCTTTTGACTGG
>NW_022652629.1:0-1681 GCF_011064425.1 Rattus rattus
CTCTGAATTCCTCATGTCTCCTTCAGTTATGTTAATGTGGGCATTCTACCTTAACTGCAACCACAGAAGCACATCTCATTTGCTACATTGTATTTTCACCTTCTCCCCTTCTATATCCTCCTCCATATCCAGTAGATAGATACATGCTATATATTGTTTTACATCACAGGGTAGAAGACAATTACATCCAAATGTAAAGCTATCATTTTCTTTCAAAAGACTCTATCTCATCTTAGCCATAATAAATTTTATAAGTTTCCAGCTCATATTATATGCTGGACACTCTTCTAAGTCTTTTCATATATTATAAAACTTATCTCTTCCAGTTTTTAACCAGAAAAGCATAGGTATGATATGCAAATCAATGTCAGATGGCCAGTAAGTGACAGATCTGGGCTTCTAATTCTCTTCACTTCAAAGCTTGTTTAACTTTTCTTGGATACCACTTCCTGGAAATAGATATTGACGCCACTCCAGTATTTGCACATATCCACCCTCCAACACATCTGCAGTAAAAAATTATATGCACTAGGTGCACAGAACTAGGGATCTTACAGAGGATATATCTGTCCTAGCGAGCACTCATGCAAAGTATAGAACATTCAGATCCCATTGCCTTGCCCTGCTTCCAGTCAATCTCCATACATAGGCAAAGGCAACTCCTGTTTGAATATCATAGAGCTTTCCTTGCTCTTGAATTCATGTACACAGAATACTACTCTGCCTGTTCACGTGTGACCCACCTATTAAATCATCATCTTTTTAAGACCCACTTCCACTGTCCGAGTAATTTATTCTTTTAAAATTTCACATTGCTCATGGAAGCTGTGTAGCTTCCACTTTTAATTCTTATATAAAAATAAGATATTTCCTTTTTATGAAAGTTTATTTAAAGGATGAGGCAGACATGAGAGGTGGGAAGGGGCATGTGTAGAGGTAAATATATTTCCTTTTTTTAAATATTTAAAAGAGATACAAACTGCTAATATATAATAAATGCATTGTTTTTAATTTAGTGTCTAATTTCCCTTCTACTTTATAAAATTGAAATTTAATTTTATGTGTTGGTCATGTATCCTTAATGATTTCTAAATGGACTTGTTCTTATTATGGGCTGAGTTTATTTCCTACACACTCATCGATATGCTGGATTTAAACATATGATCAGCAAAGAATTGGTCAAACTGAAACCAGACCTATAAGGTCTCACTGATTGGCATCTACAAGAACAGGATCAGGGCCCCAGAGACTTTTCCAACAGCTAATGAGAGAAGCGCTAGCAGGCGACTTGGGTCTTGGTATCTTCCCACCTCCTGAAAGACCCCTGGAGTGGGGAGACCCTCACTCAAGTCTCGGGATGACGCAACCCCCCAAGAACTCACACAAGACCGTCCTTGTTGTAATCACATGAGGTTTATCGATAGTAACCAGTGCACTGGGGTCGAGACTCCTATCCCACGCAGGGGCAGTGGAGTTCGACCTCGAGAGGCTGGGAGAAGAGGTATTTAAAGGGAGAAACCACAACCTGAGGGGGCAGGGATGGCGTCATAGAATAACAGTGAAAAATCACAAGGAAGAACTCTCTGTCTCCCAAGATTGTTTCCTAGGAGAAGCTGTCTCTTACTTCTCAGATTGTTTAACTTCATGGTCCGCTAGTTCTTAGGAGACGTTGTTTCCTGCT
>NW_022652630.1:0-1679 GCF_011064425.1 Rattus rattus
CAAAGTTTAGAGCAAAAAAAAAAAAAAAAACAAAAACAAAACAACAACAACAAAATAAACAGGTTAGGCCCCAGAATTGTATGTTCCAAGAAGCCTCTCCTAGGGCTATAGAATAGATAATTACATTGGCCAGCTCAACAGCTTTCTCCCAGAAAGTAGCTGACCATAAATCTTAGAGAACAATCTTGAGAAGCAGGAAACGACTTCTCCTAGGAACTAGTGGACCATGAAGTTAAACAATCTGAGAAGTAGGAGACAGCTTCTCCTAGGAAACAATCTTGGGGGACAGAGTTCTTCCTTGTGATTTTTCACTGTTATTCTATGACGCCATCCCTGCCCCCTTGGGTTGTGGTTTCTCCCTTTAAATACCTCTTCTCCCAGCCTCTCAGGGTCGAACTCCACTGCCCCTGCATGGGATACGAGTCTCGACCCCAGTGCACTGGTTGCCATCGATAAACCTCATGTGATTACAACAAGGACGGTCTTGTGTGAGTTCTTGGGGGGTTGCGTCATCCCGAGACTTGAGTGAGGGTCTCCCCACTCCGGGGGTCTTTCACTAGCATCTGACTTTCCCCCACATCGATGCAGATTGATGTAAAAGCCAGAGGTTTATTTTCCGGTGCCTCAGGGAAGACCTTCCTCAAGGCAGGTGACTAGAAGGTGATCCAGGCTGACTGTTACAAGCAGTTTTTATACTATTTAGGAGCACAGGCTACCTCAACAAATTACAGTTCAAATTAATCATATTGACCTTTAAATTTCACTGGCTAGCAAGCATCAGTCAGTAAGTTCTGAGAATTTTCTACTCAAGAATGTTCCTGTGAGTGGAGAATGGTACTTGGCGTAGCCTAGATTAGAGACAGGAAGATAGAACCTGGCCTAGCCTTGCCTTGAGGCTGGTGAGTGTAAGGCTGGGGGAAAGCCTCTAGCATCCTTCAGTTGACCTTATTTAATCCTGTTTTCAGTCAACAGAAAGGGCTTGGATTAAAGGTGTGTGCTAGGCCTGAACTGTGGCCACATGTTTTTCTAGTGTTCACAGTGTGATCAAATATCCAGGTTTCTCTCCCCCACTCCTCCCATCTTTGCTTTCAGGCCTCAGGCTTTTTCTTCCATTTGAGCTGGTCTATTGAGAATGCTGTTAACTGACATTCATTTCCGTTTGGCTTTGTCAGCATTTCATCTCAGTCTCCTTGATGAATTCTGCAGCATGCTGCTGCCTTTCCTTTCTCTGTTGCTAATATTGTATAGGTTAGTACAATAGAGAACTGCCCATGAGCAGCAGATTAGGTAAATATAAGAAGGGAAACCCAAAGAATGTTGTAAATGCTTATTTTTGAGAAAAGAAAGTATAAAAATGCTAAAAATCTAGTGGAAAGAAATAGAAGCACCTGCGGAAGGAAGGGAGTTGGAGTGGTGGTATCTCTTTCCTTGGCATCTAAAGATTAGACGGCTAGGTGCAGGGGAGGGACAGAGTCCTGACGTTTGGGTTTCTTATCTTTCTTATCCAGGAGTCTGTTGTTGACCACAGACAAGTCATGTTGCAATAATCTAGCAGTTTTCTTTCTTGTGGGAGCTTTTCTTCTTTTCGTACCAGGAGCACCTGATGGCCACTTACAGCTTTGCAGTATGTGAGCAGGGGGCTGGTCTCATGCCACATAGACTCACCAGATAATCAGCAC
>NW_022652631.1:0-1564 GCF_011064425.1 Rattus rattus
TTTTTTTTTCTTTTTCTTTTTTCTTTTTTTCGGAGCTGGGGACCGAACCCAGGGCCTTGCGTTTGCTAGGCAAGCGCTCTACCACTGAGCTAAATCCCCAACCCCACAAATATTTGCTCTAAAAATTTAAGGGTGTAAGAATTGTCACATAACTTTATTAAAATTGTTTAATAAATGGTGTGTGTGTGTGTGTGTGTGTGTGTGACACTCTTCCACCTTATTGTTTTTTTCAGATTTATTTATTTTTTTAAAGATTTATTTTATCATTATATAATAATTGTACGTGCTCTCAGATACACCAGGACAGAGGTCAAAGATGTTTTCCTTGGACACTCTCACCCTTATTGTTTTCTGGGAGGATTTATTTTTTTAATTATGTGTGTTTTAGTTTGATTTCTGTCGCTATGATGAAACACCAAGGCCAAAAGCAACTTGAGGAGGAAAGGGCTTATTGGCTTACACTTGAATGTCGCATTGCATCATTAATACAGAGCAGGCGTTTAAGGTGGAAACCAGGAGACAGGAACTGAGGCAGAGACCAAGAAGGAGAGCTGCTTACTGGATTGTTCTCCATGGCTTTCTTTTGCCCCTTGTGACCACTAGCCTGGGGCTAGCACTGCTCATACTGGCCTGGGCCCTCCCACATCAATCATTAATTAAGAATATGCCCCCACAGACATTCCTACAGGCCAGTCTGATGGACATATTTTCTCAGTTGAGGTTCCCTCTTCTCAGATGACTCTAGCTTGTCACAGAAAAACTCAGCAGCACAATGCATGTGAGTGTGTGTGTCTGTGTGTGGGTATGCAATTGACCTCTTAAAATAAGTTTGTTTGTTTGTTTGTTTTAAAACAGGGGCTGGAGATACGGCTAAGTGATTGAGAGGTCCTAGGTTCTTGCACCCACATTGTGACTTATAACCACCTGTAACTCCAGTTTCAAGGGGACCAGTACCCTCTTCTGGCTTTTTTAAGCACCAGGTATGTTTGAGGCACACATATATACTTTCAAGCAAACACTTATATGCATAAAACAATCTAAGATCTAAAAGAAGTAATAATAAGAACAATGACAAAATCTAAGTCCTGGAAAGACAGTTGACTTGGTAAAGTGGTTGCTTCAGAAGTGTGAGGACATTGTGTGTGGATCCCAAGCAAAAGCCCAGGGTGCTGGAGGGAGGATGGCTGAGCATTTGCTGTTCTTACAGAGGACCCAAGTTCAGCTCCCAGCATCCACACGACAACTCCCAAGTGTTCATAACTCCATTCCTAGGGGATCCAATGCCTCTTCTGACCTGCATGGGCTCCTGCATGCACATGGTGGACATACAGACACATAAAACAAAATAAATAAATGTATTTTTTTAAAAAAAAATGTCCAGAGTAGGGCTGGAGAGATGGCTCAGAGGTTAAGAGCACCCGATTACTCTTCCAGAGGTCCTGAGTTCAATTCCCAGCAACCACATGATGGCTCACAACCATCTGTAAAGAGATCTGATGCCCTCTTCTGGTGTATCTGAAGACAGCTACAGTGTACTTATATATAATAAAATGAATAAATCTTT
>NW_022652632.1:0-1677 GCF_011064425.1 Rattus rattus
TACAGTTTCCTCTTGGGCCAGGGATGTGGGCAGGGGTGGGCAGTGTTGGTGGTCTCTTCTGCTCTGCAGCCTCAGGAGTGCCCACCTGACCAGGCGGTAAGGTATCTCTCCCACGGGTTCTGGGAGCAGAGAGCTGCTGCGGGCCGGGATCCGAGGGTGTGGGACTTCCGGTAAACACAGGACGTGCCTGGTCCTAGAGGGATTCTGCCTCTGTTGTCCCGATTCCACCCGGCAAGTCACTTGCAGCAGATAAGTTAGTCTTACCTGTGGTCCCGAGGCTCAAGTTCACTCGCGGGGTTCTGCCCACAGGCTCTCCGCGGTGGCAGCGACCAGGAAGATCTGCGCCGCCTCTTCCGGGAGCCTCCGTGCACCAGGGTTCCAGATGGCCTCCGGTGTTTTCCTCTATCTCCCTCCTTTCAATATTCATTGTCTCAGTCACTGTTTTGGAAAATTAGTTCATATCATATTTAGGGTGTTGATTCTGCATATGTATGTGCGCAATACTTGCATGTGTGCTATGTATAGAAATAAGAAGGGAGTGATAGATTCCATGAGGCTGGCATCCAGATGGAATTCAGGAGCTTTTTTTTTTTTTTACATTTTACTAGAAAGAAAACCTGTGTTCTCCTGAATAGCATCAAATATTCCTAACTACAGCAACATATGGGCTCAGCTCGGATTCCACATCTTCTGTTACACTCCGCATAAGCTCATGTGGTATGGAAACATGAAAAATGAATTCTAAGAGTTCTGAAGCACCCCAAAGAGGGAGCACAATTTCCTCTTTTAGGTGCATATCTAAACGCTGGGTGTTACTGATACAGAAGTCTCTTCTCCTGCCCCATCTTTTCTCTGTTTACCCACATTCAGTTGTATCAATGCACTTCTGTAACTATTAGGAATATTGAACTGTTTGGGTGTCAAGAGAAGTATGTTATCATTTCCTCTATTGAAATGTTTACAGGAATAACCATAAGAACATTGGAACTTGCTTAGATAGTTTGTTTAACAAAACAACAAGAACCAAGGCACCAAGGTTAAGAATTAATAAGTGGGACGTGAAGGAACTGAAATGCTTCGATGAGAGATTTTGACAGTATTAATAGGACAAGATGGCAGCTTGTTGAAATGCAAAAATTTCACCAAGCCAACATCTGACAGCAGACTAATTTACAAAATATATAAACATCTCAAGTATCTAGACACTATCAAACCAAGTAAACCAACTAAAAATGGGGTAGACATCTGAAGAGGAAATTCTGAACAGAGGAATCTGAAATATATAAGAAGCATTTAAGGAAATGTTTAACATCCTTGGTTCTCAGAAAAATGCAAATCAAAATGACTGTTAAAATCCATATGATACTTCTCAGAATGGCTAAGTTCAAAAACACAAGTGAGAGCCCATGCAGTTAAGGCTATGAAGTAAGTGCTGGTAGTAATTGTAACATGTACAGACGCTATGACAATCACTATGACTGTTTCTCAGATAACTGGGACTCAATCTCCAGGACATTCTATCCTACCACAAGTTCATTTCCTAAATATGTTCATAGCAGTTCTAATCATAATACCCAGAAACTGGAAAGCTAGATGACACTCAAAAGAAGGATGGATAGGGAAAATTGCACATTTACTCAATAGAGCATTACAAGGTTGATATTAAAAAATAACATC
>NW_022652633.1:0-1675 GCF_011064425.1 Rattus rattus
GGAAGATCTGCGCCGCCTCTTCCGGGGGCCTCCGTGCACCAGGGTTCCAGATGGCCTCCGGTGTTTTCCTCTGGAATCAGTAATGTGTGCAGAGAGCAGTCTCTTCTTGTTTCGCAGGCGTGTCTGCCTCTCTGAAGGTTTAGCTCTCCCTCCCACGGTATTTGGGTGCAGAGAACTGTTTATCCGGTCTGTTTCCTTCTGCCTGTTCTTTTCTAATGAGGGGCAGAAAGAGTTTGGATCCGCAGGGATGGGGACGTGGGAGGAACTGGGAGGATTAGAAAGATAAGCTATAATCAGAATATATTCTATAAGAAAAGATTTTATTTCCAAAAAAAAAAAAAATGAAAAAAATCATGTGCACCATAAAAAAGAGAACAAAACAAAATTCTTAGATAAAATAGAAAAAAAATCTATGTAGAGGAATCCATAAACAGGTTTCAAAGTTAAAAGTAGATGACTGTAAATTGTGCTACTTTACAAGAAATTGTACATCATAAGTACAATTCTTAAATAAGTTATTTTTTTAATTTGATCCCAAGAAAAATATTTTCCCTCTGGGGTTATACAGATTAGTTATAAAGTCAACGTGGATAGGGAAATACTCAAGAGTCATTCTGAAAGCCGAACTATGTTATATTTAGTTACATATGGTAAATGGAAGTCTGGGATATTGATACATGAAGAAACACAAAGGCCAGTAGAATCAGGCAAAAGGCTTCTACAGAACACAAAGTGTCATACCGACAAAGATAACATTCCAATAAAGTAGAAATATGGCCTTTTAAATAAGTGGCATTTAAACCTATGGAATAAACTTAAAGTGACGTTCATTAATCATATTACTGAGAAGCAGCTACCAAAATAGTCCAGAGATCTATGTAACCCCTTGGGTTTTTCTAGGTTCCCCACCCCAGTTCCTGAATAATTACATGGAGGCTTAAATTCATTTACAGTGCTTATGGTCTTATGATAGTCTTACTCTCAAGTAGCTCATAACTCATATCTCATTTATACTGGTCTATGTCTGCCATGTGACTGGAGTTACCTCTCCTCGGTTTCATATATCAGACTTCCTCTGAGTCTGGGTGGTGCATCCTCCTGCCTCTGACTCTTTTCCAGAGTTTCTATCTCTGACTGGATGTTCTGTCTTCCTATTCTTTGCTATAGGCCTTAGGCTCTTCATTAACAGGTGATGCTTTTACACACGCAGAAGAGATCACCCCTACACATCTAAATGGATGTAATAAGTTTCAGAAGCAACAAGGAAGGAGCTGTAAGTCCAGCAGATTACTATGCTCAAACACAAATGATGCTTCTGAAAATCGACAAAAAATGCTTTCTGTGATAAGGAGCAAAAGAAAGAGTTCAAAGAATTCTTAATCCACATGAAATGGTGTTGAACACAGCTCATAGAATGGAAAATGTAAGTTTAAATTACAGGAAGATTCTATTTTTCACTTATCTAGTTCACTTATCCCTCCATTGTTGGTGGGATTGCAGACTGGTACAACCATTCTGGAAATCAGTCTGGAGGTTCCTCAGAAAATTGGACATTGAACTGCCTAAGGATCCAGCTATACCTCTCTTGGGCATATACCCAAAAGATGCCCCAACATATAAAAAAGACACGTGCTCCACTATGTTCATAGCAGCCTTATTTATAATAGCCAGAAGC
>NW_022652634.1:0-1647 GCF_011064425.1 Rattus rattus
CTAGTTCACTGGGGGTTCAGTATTAGCAGGACCCAGGGCTTCCCCTTCCACTGGTGCTCTTACTAGGATATTCATTGCTACCTATGAGGTCAGAGTCCAGGGTCAGTCCATGTATAGTCTTTAGGTAGTGGCTTAGTCCCTGGAAGATCTGGTTGCTTGGCATTGTTGTACATATGGGGTCTCGAGTCCCTTCAAGCTCTTCCACTTCTTTCTCTGATTCCTTCAACGGGGGTCCTATTCTCAGTTCAGTGGTTTCCTGCTGACATTCGCCTCTGTATTTGCTGTATTCTGGCTGTGTCTATTTCTATTCCCACTCGTCTCCTCTCCTGTCCCTATTACCTCTCTGATCCTCTCTTCACCCTGTCTCCTCTCCTCTCCTCTCCCTCTTTTCTCTCCTCCTCTACCTCTTCTCTCCCCTCCTCGCCCGCTTCCCTCTTCTCTCCTCTCCTCTCTCTATTCCCTCTTCTCTCCTCTCCCTCTCCCTCTTTATTCCCTCTTCTCTCCTCTCTCTCTCCTCTATTCCCTCTCCTCTCCTCTCCCTCTTCTCTCTCCTCTCCTCTCCTGTTCCCTCTTCTCTCCTCTCCTCTCTCTATTCCCTCTCCTTTCCTCTCCTGTCCCTATTCCCTTATCTCTCCTCTCCCTCTTCTCTCCTCTCATCTGCTCTCCCTATTCCCTCTCCTCTCCTCTCTCTATTCCCTCTCCTCTCCCTCTTATCTCCTCTCCTCTCCTATTCCCTCTCTCTCTCCCTCTCTCTCTCCTCTCCTCTCCTCCTCTCTTCCCTCTCCTCTCCTCTCCCTCTTCTCTCCTCTCCTCGCCCCATTCCCTCTCCTCTCCATTCCTCTCCTCTCCCTCTTACCTCTTCTCTCCCCTCACTCCTCCCTCTTCTGTCCTCTCTATCCTCCCTCTCCGCCTTCCCTCTTCTCTCCTATCCCTCTTCTGTCATCTCGTCTCCCTATTCCCTCTTCTCCCCTCTCCTCTCCCTATTCCCTCTTTTCTCCTGTCCTTATTCCCTCTACTCTCCTCCCCTTCTCTCTCCCTCTTCTGTCCTCTCCTCTCTTCTCCTCTCTCTATTCCCTCTCCTATCCTCTCCTCTCCCTATTCCCTCTCCTCTCCTCCCTCTTTCCCTCCTCCTCTATCTCCTCTCTCCTTTCCCTCTCCCTCTCCTCCCCTCTCCTTATTCCCTCTCCTCTCCTCTCCTCTCCTCTCCCTCTTCTCTGCTCTTCTCTCCTTTTCTCTCCTCTCCTCTCTCTCTATTCACTCTCCTTCCTCTCCTCTCCCTCCTCTATTCCCTCTCCCTCCTCCTCTCCTCTCCTCTCCCTCTTCTCTCCTCTCCTCTCCCTCTTCCCTCTTCTCTCCTCTCCTGTCCCTCCCTCCCTCTTCTCTCTCTCTCTCTATTCCCTCTCCTCTCCTCTCGCTATTCCCTCTTCTCTCCTATCACTATTCCCTCTCCTCTATTCTCCCTATTCCCTCGTCTCTCCTCTCCGCTCTGTATTCCTTCCTCTCCTCTCCTATTCCCTCTCCTTTCTCTATTTCCTCTCCTCTCCTCTCCTCTATCTATTCCTTTCTCTCTTCTCCCTATTCCCTCCCTCTCTCTATTCCCTCTTCTCTCCTCTCCTCTCCCACTCCTCCCCCTCTCCTCTCCCCTCC
>NW_022652635.1:0-1711 GCF_011064425.1 Rattus rattus
ATGTCACTATACCCCACATGTCACTGTACCCCATATGTCACTATACCCCATATGTTACTGTACCCCATATTTCACTGTACCCCTCATGTCACTATACCCCACATATCACTGTACCCCACATGTCACTGTAGCACACATATCACTGTACCCCACATGTCACTGTAACACACATGTCACTATACCCCACATGTCACTGTACCCCACAGGTCACTATACCCCACATGTCACTGTACACCACATGTAACCCACTGATACGCCACATGTCACTGCTCGCCATTGTCACTATACCCCACATGTCACTGTAGCCAACAGGTCACTGTACCCACATGTCACTATACCCCACATGTCATTATACCCCACAAGTCACTGTACCCTACATGTATCTCTACCCCACATGTCACTATGCCCCACATGTCACTGTACCCCACATGTCATTGTATTCCAATGTCAATATACACCATATGTCACTGTACCCCACCATTCAGTATACCCACCATGTGATTGTACTCCACATGTCACTATACTTCACAAGTCACTGTATGCCACATGTCCCTGTATCCCACATGTCACTGTACCCCAATATCAATATACCCCACATGTCACCATACCCCACATATCTCTCTACCCCACATGTCACTATATCCCACATGTCACTGTACCACAAATGTCACTCCACCCCACATGTCACTATACCCCACAGGTCACTGTACCACACAGATCACTGTACCCCACATGACACTGTACCCCAAATGTCACTGTATCCCGCAGGTCACTGTACCCCACATTTCACTGTACCCCACATTTCACTATACCCTACATGTCACTTTAACCCACATGTCACATTACCCCTCATGTGACTGAACCCCACATGTCACTGTTCCCCACATGTCAATGTACCCCACAGGTTACTGTACCACACAGGTCACTGTACCCCACCGGTCCCTGTACACCACAAGTCAATATACCATACATGTCACTATACCCCACATGTCACTCTACCCCATATGTCGATGTACCCCTCAAGTCAATTTAAGCCACATGTCACTGTACCCCTCATGTCACTGTACCCCACATGTCACTGTACCCCACACTGTCACTGTCACTGTACCCCAAATGTCACTGTACCCCACAGGTCACTGTACCCCACATTTCACTGTTCCCCACATTTCACTATACCCCACATGTCACTATACCCCTCATGTCACTGTACCCCACATATAAGTACACCCCACATGTCTCTGTTCCCCACATGTCACTATAACCCACATGTCACTGTACCCCACATGTCACTATACCCACATGTCACTACGTGTCACTGTACCCCACATGTCACTATACCCCACATGTCACTATACCCCACATGTCACTGTACCCCAAATGTCACTATACCCCACATGTCACTATACCCCACATGTCACTGTACCCCACAGGTCACTGTACCCCATATGTCACTGTACCCCAAATGTCACCGTACCCTGCACGTCACTGTACCCCACATTTCACTGTGCCCTACATGTCACTATACCCTGCATGTCACTTTAACCCACATGTCACAGTTCCCCACATGTGACTGAAAACCACATGTCATGTACCCCACATGTCAATACCCCACAGGTTACTGTACCACACAGGTCACTGTACCCCACCAGTCCCTATACACCACAAGTCACTATACCATACATGTCACTATACCCCACATGTCACTGTACCC
>NW_022652636.1:0-1669 GCF_011064425.1 Rattus rattus
GAAAGCAAGCACCTTGTGAGAATCAAGGTCAGTTTCCGGGCTGCGGGGGATGGGGGGGGGGTGGGCTGGGGGGCGGGGCGCGAGTCGGGGTAGAGAGTGTGGGAGTGTGGTTGAAGAGGTGGAATACTGGCCTGCTAGAGTGAGATTTGGTTTTGAGAATATCTGAACCTGGAGGTTTCCCTGACTGGTTCACCTCCTTATCCTTTGCCCCGCCGGGGAGCAGGACTCTTCAAAACCTATCAGAAGGCGGTCTCATCACTGGCTCTGAAGCCGCCTTTGTGCCCAGTGTGCGAGAGACAGTCTCCAGAGAGGTTAAGCACGCTGTATGAGTTTGTCTACAGAACAGTTTCAAAGGAAGAAGTGAGAAAAGGAGAAAGACTCAGGTTGCTGATTGGGGAAGAGGTAAGGAGATGTGAAGATAGAGAAACCCCAGGAAGGAGGCTGAAGAGGGTAAGGACACGGTTGCTCTTGCACAGGACCCTGATTCAAGTCCCATCATCCTCACGGCAGCTCATGATCGTCTGTAACTCCAGTCCCAGGGGATCTAAATGTCTCCTTCTGACACAGGTGGCCACCAGTCATGCACTGGCATACACGCAGGCAAAACGACTCATGCACATAAAATAATAAATTAGGGCTGGAGAGATGGCTTAGCGGTTAAGAGCACTGGCTGCTCTTCCAGAGGTCCTGAGTTCTATTCCCAGCAACCACAAGGTGGCTCACAACCATCTGTAATGGGATCTGATGCCCTCTTCTGGCACACAGGTGTACATGCAGATAGAGCACTCATATACATCAAATAAATAAATAAAACCTTTAAAAAATAAATATGTAAAAATAAAATAAAAAGGAATTCCACTCCATTACTGCTTCCCCAATTTTGGCGCTGGAGATCGCCTAGAGCTTCCACGTTCTGAGCAAATAAATGTTCTTTGAGTAAGCTGTCTCCCAAGATTTTTTTTTTTTTTTGACAGTGTATCACTCACTCTGTAGCTCTGACTTGCTTAGAACTCATTACGTACACCAGGCTGGCCTCAAACTCACAGAGACTCACCTGCTTCTGCCTCCCAAGAGCTGGGGTTAAAGGCATGCACTACCGTGTCTGGCAGAAATGATTTTTTGTTTTGTTTTGGTTTTTGGTTTTTGGTTTGTTTGTTTGTTTTTTTTGCAACAATAGAACCGTTCTGTTTTGTGTTGCTGGCTGTGACATTTTGTGCCTGTGACAAAATACAGAATTCTACATAAAGCCACACAGTAAAGAGTGTGCAGAGGCCAGCGGAGTAGGCAGCCCTTCCCTGCATAGCACAGTGGGACTGACTTATGGAGACCGTTGGCTCTCAGGATTGGTGTGCACAGCAGTTATGTAGGATGTCATGGTGGGCATTGAATGCTAACAATGGCCTGAGACTCCAGCACAGGGGATCAAATACTCTCATCTAGCCTTATCAGACACCGGCGTGCGCGCGCGCGCTCACGCGCACACACACACAAGACACACACACACACACACACACACACACACACACACACACACACACACACACACACACACACACACACACACCCCACACCGAGACTTCTAGGGGGGAAAAAGGAGGTTCAAAAAAGAGGAGGAGAAAGGATCTTGGTGTGTTGCTATCCCAGCATTTGCGGTATGGAAGCAGGAGGA
>NW_022652637.1:0-1670 GCF_011064425.1 Rattus rattus
CCTCATTACTTTCTCTCTGCTGTTCAGTATGACCTGTGAGCTGTTGTATGTTCTGTTCTAACATCCTTTCTAGTTCCTGTCTACCACCTTCATTTTCATCTTTCTGTCTCTTATTCTGATCTATAATTTCCTGTGTCTTCAATTCTAGTGTTCCTTCTAGGCTACATTGCCAAGACTTAATTTTCTCTTTCTGTTGTTCATGTTGTTCCATAATTACCTGTATCTTCTGTTCTAAGCCCTGCTTCCATAATCTTAGCTTCTCTTTATGTTGTAATTCTGATATTGCAGCCTCTGCCTTATTTTGATTTGCTAGTTTTAGTAAGTTATCCTCTAGACTTTGCTTCCAGATTCTATCTCTATCTCCCTGCTGTTCAATTTGATCTATGAGTTGTCGAATTCTTTTTTCTAGCGTCTCTTCTAGCTCCTGTTGCCAAGACTTAAGCTTATCTCTCTGTTGTTCAGAGTCATCTATAAATTTCAGAAATTTCTGTTCTAGCATTACTTGTACTTTCTTTTCTAAGGCTAGAAATTTGCTATCTAGGGCCCTGTCTTTTGAGAAGATATAGTAAATCAGAAGAATGAATATTGCAATACTGGTAAATGATAAAGTGTCTATTTCCTCAAAATTCACAACCATCAACCATTCAAAATATCATTCCATAAGGCCCAAAAGATATTCATTGTGTTTCTCATCTTTAAGTATCAAAAGGTTATATATCTCTCTTACATCAAAGTAGTACCTGATCTGAAGCCCTTAGTACCCTTTTCTCCCTCCTCCTCAGAACACGTGCAGTCCTCTCGATTCTTTATTCCCAGGGAAGGGCCTCTTTGGGTTGTCTCCGGCTTTGCTTGGTCGTGTGGTGATCTCAGGAATCCTGTTCAATTGCCGGCCAGAAAACTCCCTCACAGGCAGTTGTGCTCTAGGTTCTCCTATCCTTTTCTTCGATTCTAGATGATGCCCTCGGCTGTAGCTCTCTGTCTGGGGTTTGGGGCAGGGAGTCTCTCTGCAGTTCTCCATAGAACCCTCAGACCCAGTCAACTCCCAATCCACCAGTACTCCTGCCTAGATCTCTACCAGTGTCCCGCGCTACGTCTCGCCAGCAGGAATGACGCGGCACACACAGGATCCTACTGCAGAAAAGCTTTAATGCGTTTTGAGAGGGAGAGCATAAGCTTACAATGCGGAGACACCGAGTGAGGAATAACCGTCCCTTATATAGGAAACTATCCTCGCCTAGGACGTGTCACTCTCTGACTGGTCGCTGCCAATTATGCCAGATGACGTACCAAAGCGTACGTGTCCCTTTGAGTAGGGAAGTTACCAGGCGCCTGCGTATTGCCCTTTTTACTAGGTGCGTTCTGCCGGATGCCGGTGCCATCTTGTAATGGAGTATGTGAGGACAGCTCCTCACATCTCCCCCTTTTCTGTTTTTTTTTTTAAGCAAACAGGACACCCAGATATAGGAGGGCGAAGACAGAGGTCATATCCTCGTACAAAGTTGGCGAACCTGTACAAGAGAGATACCCTTAGGCTGTTGTTGGGACCCAGGGCACTCCCGACCCGTCGCACTGCCATTTTTCGAGGGAGGGAAAACTGGGGCAGAAACCCTCATGTAATATGACATGCCTTCCAGGGAGCGTATTTGGTAGAACTTCCCTGTGCGATGCTA
>NW_022652638.1:0-1457 GCF_011064425.1 Rattus rattus
TTCCCTCTCCTCTCCTCTCCCTCTCCTCTCGCCTCCTCTCCCCTCCCTATCCCCTCTCCTTCCCCTCCCTCTCCTCTCTTCTCCCCTTCTCTATCTATCGCATCTCCTCTCCTCTCCCTCATCTCTCTTAACCTTTCTCTATTCCCTCTCCTCTCCTCTCTCTATTCCCTCTACTCTCCTCTCCTCACCATCTTCCCCCACCTCTTCTGTCCTCTCTCTATTCCCTCTACTCTCCTCTCCCTACACACTTGTCTCTCCCTCTTCAATACTCTGCATCATCTCTCTTTTCTTTTCCCACACTTCCCTCATCTCCCCTCTCCAGCTTCCCTCATCTCCCCTCTCCACTTCCCTCTTCTCCCATCTACAGTTTCCCTCTTCTCTCCTCTCTCCCCTCCTTCTTCAGTCTTCTCTCCTCTCCCCATTCCCTCTCCTCGCCTCTCCTCTCCTTTCCCTCTCCTCTCCTCCTCTCTCCTTATTCCTTCTCCTCTCCTCTCCCTATTCCTTCTTCTCTCCTCTCTTCTCCTTCTTCCCACTTCCCTCCTCTCCTCTCCCTATTCCCTCCTCTCTCCTCTCTCTCCCTCCCATTCTCCTCTTAACCTCTCTCCTCTCCCTCTTCTCACTCTCCTCTGCTCTCCCTATTTTCTCTCCTCTCCTCTCCCTATTCCCTCTCCTCTCCTCTCCTCTCCCTATTCCCTCTCCTCTCCTATTCCCTCTTCTCTCCTCTCCTCTCCTTTTCCCTCTTCTCTCCTCTCCTCTCCCTCTTCCCTCTTCTCTCCTCTCCTGTCCCCATTCCCCTATCCTCTCCTCTCCCTCTTCTCTCCTCTCCTCTCCCCTCCTCCTCTCCTCTCCTTCCTCTCCTCTCCTCTCCTCTCCCTCTTCTCTCCTCTCCTCTCTCTATTCCCTCTTCTCTCCTCTCTTCTCTCCTTTCCTCTCTCTTTCCTCTCCTCCCCCTATTCCCTCTTCTCTCCTCTCCTCTCCCTATTCCCTCTTCTCTGCTCTCCCTCTCCCCATTCCAACTCCTCTCCTCACCCTATTCACTCTCTTCTCCTCTCCCTGTTCCCTCTTCTCTCTTCTCCTCTCTCTATTCTCTCTCCTGTCCTCTCCTGTCCCTATTCCCTTATATCCTCTCCCTCTTCTCTCCTCTCATCTGCTCTCCTTATTTCCTCCCCTCTCCTCTCTCTATTTCCTCTCCTCTCCCTCTTCTCTCCTCTCCTGTCCCTCTCTCCTCTCTTCTCCTCTCTCTCCTCTCCTCTCCTCTCCTCTTCTCTCCTCTCCTCTCCTCTCCCTCTTCTGTCCTCTCCCTCTTCCCTCTTCTCACCCCTCCCTCCACCCTCGTCTGTCCTCTCCATCCTCCCTCTCTGCATTCCCTCTTCTCTCCTCTCCCTCTTCTCTCCTCTCTTCTCCCTATTCCCTCTTCTCTCCTATCCTCTCCTCTCCTCTCCCTCCTCTTCTGCTCT
>NW_022652639.1:0-1669 GCF_011064425.1 Rattus rattus
AGAGAAAGAACTGGAAGAGCTTGAAGGAGCTCGAGACCCCATATGTACAGCAATGCCAACCAACCAGAGCTTCCAGGGACTAAGCCACTACCCAAACACTATACATGGACTGACCCTGGACTCTGACCTCGTAGGTTGCAATGAATATCCTAGTAAGAGCACCAGTGGAAGGGGAAGCCCTGGGTCCTGCTAAGACTGAACCCCTAGTGAACTAGACTGTTGGGGAGAGGGCAGCAATGGGGGGAGGGTTGGGAGGGGAACACCCATAAGGAAGGGGAGGGGGGAGGGGGATGTTTGCCCGGAAACCGGGAAAGGGAATAACACTTGAAATGTATATAAGAAATACTCAAGTTAATAATAATAATAAAAAAAAAAGAATCTTAGTTGACTTCAGCCATCAACTAAACAGTTGTTTCACTGTATTCTTCTGCCTTGTATTCAATTTGGAGATTATTAAAGCTCTGAATGTTCTCTGTCCACATCTGTGTCTGAACTAACATCTTGTGACTAATAGATCGAAATCTCCTGGAATCTATTCATGTACCTGACCACTAGCTTTTACCAATACAAAAATTAAAAATGCCCTTGTATCGCATCTTGAGCATATATAAAAACTTTCCCATCTTAATTTGCCTGCCTCTGTGTTATACCCACTGGTGTATTTTCAACTTGCCTTGAATTATGCCTTCCTTTGTTCTGTAAAACTAATATTCCATGAAACTTCTCCTATGCTCAACGGGGAATTTGGGGAAACATAAATCTGTTTTCCTAGTCATGGTCACTGAAATAGGTTCCAGAATAAACTCTTAGTCCCTTTAAGATGAGAGCTGTGGTTTTCACACCTACAATGTGTAAACTGCTCCTTTTTATGCCTCCTCTTTCTCTTCTTAGTAAAGATAGTAAATGTCGTCGTCTAGAATTCTCCCTTTCAGGTTTATTCTAGTAACTAGGACCTTTGGGTTAAAGAAACAACCACAGTAAAGAGCTTCGTTTTTTAAAAATCACTTGTAGAAAATGGCTATCACAAATTTGTGTGCTTCGGAATACCATTGTTTGTTTCAGAATATCATCGTGTGTTTCAGAATATCATTCACATTTCTTTAAGATTTTGAGGACAATATTGCTTTTAAAGTTTAATTATATATATACATATATATATATATATATAGAAAATATATATTTAAAATATATATATAAAATCCAAATGTTGTCGCCCTTCCTGGTCCCCCCTCCCAGAATTCTTCACCCCATCCCTCTTCTCCTTTGAAAGAGTCCTCTCTCACCCATCCACCCCCACCTCACTTGATGCCCCCAGCATCCCCCTTCCCTGGGGCATCAAATCTCTACAGGATCAGGTGCATCTTCTCCCACTAAGGCCATTTCCCAAGGCCTCTGAAAGGACTTTGTTGCTGCTGGGGATTGGCATGGAATCCTGTGGCTCCTAGGCAGGGGCCATTGTTAATCTTACTTGCACGTCTACTGGTCTGCTCACCTCCAGTATTTGAGGCTGTGTGTCTTGGCTTCCTTGCTCAAGTGACTTTAATCATAGCCGGGTAACTGTTACCTGATGACTGATAACTTCAAAAGGCATGAAAATGTCTACTTTTCTTGCTTTCCACTTCTTTCTTTATTATACAGATCTTCAAATGTTATCTCAAGAAAGACTGTA
>NW_022652640.1:0-1659 GCF_011064425.1 Rattus rattus
GAGGCAGGAGCTGAAGCAGAGGTCATGGAGGGGCTGCTGCTTACTGGATTGCTCATTGTGACTTGCTCAGACTTCTGGCTTATAAAACATAGGACCATCAGCCCAGGAATGGTACCATCTACAAAGGGCTGGGCCCTCCCCGATCAGTCACTAATCTTAAAAATGCTTTACAACTGGATCTTATGGAGGCATTTCCTCAGTTGAGTTTCCCTTCTTTCAGATAACTCCAGATTGTGTAAAGCTGACATGAAACTAACAAGCACAGTTACCAAGGAGTCAGAGTCAAATCTCAGCAATGGGGAGAGGGCCAGTGTAAAATATGCCCAGTAACAAACGTAATAAGTAAAGAGAGGACTGGGGTGTGCATCCATTGTCAAGAGCAGTTGGTGTTCTTCCAGAGGACCCGTACTGGGCAGTTCCATATTGCCTATAACTCCAGCTCCAGGAGAATCCGGTGACTTCATCTGTCTTCCACAAGCATCTACACTCATGGGGTGTACACATAAACACACATACACACACACACACACACACACACACACACATATGCTCACAGAGACAGAAATACCACACACACACACTCGTACACACACACACACACACACACACACTGATGCACACAGACACACATGCATATACACACAGAGATACATGACACACACACACAGACACAAAGATACATATCACATACACACACAAAGATACACCCACATACACACAGAAACATTCACATAGACAAGCACATACATGGTCAAACTCAGATACACTCAGAGACATGCTGACATATACACACAAATATATATACACACACATATACAAAACCAAGAATAAAAAATTATCTAAAAATACAGTTAGTATAAAATCAGAATATTCCCCATCTACCATCAGATAAGGGTGGCTGAGAACAACTGCTTTTGGCAAGAGTCTTATAGGCTCTGTCATGCAAATATGAATTCTTCAGTGAGTATTTAAATATTAATTCATCATTTCAGCAAAAGCATAAGCAGTCTGTTTTGTTAATGGAGATGAAATTTACATACCATGTGAAGCCCTACCACTACATCTAACTTTTTTATATGTCGTGAATCCATGTCAATCCCATTCTTATAAAAATCCTTCCTTCTTTCCCACCACCACCCCTCGGTCCCATAACCATGGACACTGCCTGTTGTGAAGAAGGGCTGCACAGGCAGGAACCCATCCGTATGTCCACCACTCACTCACTGCTTCAGAACTGACCCCTGCCTCGTGTCATTCACACACTTTAAAACCTGCATGTCTGAATAGTCGCAAATTTAGTGGTCCACTCATTGGCTGATATCAGTCTGAGGCTATTATGTAATTACCATGACCATGTGTGTTGAGGGGTGATTGGCTAGTAATTCCCCATGTTAATAACAGTTCACAGTTACATACGGAGCCAGTATTCTCCTTTGCAGCTACCCATGACACTCAACTGTCTCTGTATCCCATTCTTATCCACATTTGTGTGTGTTTTAAATTCTAGTGGACTTGTCCTGGGCTTATCAAGAGGGTTCAAACTGATGCTCCTTTATACCTGGTGATGTTAAAAGGTTTCAAAATACTAACAATTTCTATATCTTCTTTGAGAAATACTTACTTAAGAGCTGAAATTTTTAAGTTGATTATCTTACTAAA
>NW_022652641.1:0-1672 GCF_011064425.1 Rattus rattus
TTTCGTGTGTGTAGTTTTGCCCCTCTACAGGTCTTCAGCTGTTCCTGTGGGCCTGTGTCTTGAGTTCACCAGGCAGGTCACTCGCAGCAGAAAAGTTGGTCTTACCTGTGGTCCCGAGGCTCAAGTTCGCTCGCGGGGTGCTGCGCACGGGTTCTCTGCGGTGGCAGCAACCGGGAAGATCTGCGCCGCCTCTTCCGGGAGCCTCCGTGCACCAGGGTTCCAGATGGCCTCCGCTGTTTTCCTCTGGAATCGGTAATGTGTGCAGAGAGCAGTCTCTTCTGGTTTCGCAGGCGTGTCTGCCTCTCTGAAGGTTTAGCTCTCCCTCCCACGGGATTTGGGTGCAGAGAACTGTTTATCCGGTCTGTTTCCTTCAGGTTCCGGCGGTGTCTCAGGCAGGGCTCCTGCTGCTCCTGGGCCCTCCCCCACAGGAACCCAGAGGCCTTATACAGTTTCCTCTTGGGCCAGGGATGTGGGCAGGGGTGGGCAGTGTTGGTGGTCTCTTCCGCTCTGCAGCCTCAGGAGTGCCCACCCGACCAGGCGGTGAGGTCGCTCTCCCATGTGTTTTGGGAGCAGAGAGCTGCTGCGGGCCGGGATCCGCAGGTCGCTATGGTTTTTCTTATCTCAAGTAAATATGCACTGTGATGGATTCTGATAACATAGAACACGTATGACATTACTTATTTAACTGTACTTTGACTACTATTAACTCTACCTTATCTTCTGCTAATTGTGTATTACCTTTCAGTCTATACTTTGTGATTTGCTTATTAGCCATGTTTTACTTTTCTCCATCTTACTCTTTTTGATTCATAGATGTTTTCCAGATCAGGAAGGGACCTCTACACCCAGGTTTAGCTGTTTCCTAGACATAGAAAGCATGCCTTTGATTTTTCAACCAGTCCATTCTCTCAAAGGTTTTTTTTGTCAAAGTCACAGACGGCACTCTGATGTTTTCTTTGATCCAGGTCACATGACATGCAAGGCATGGGATCCTTAAGAGCATCCAGATTCCACTGAGGTTACTCTCAATAAAGTTCATTTAGTGTTTCTGCCTTTGCTTAATAACTTCCTCCTGTGCAAGACCTAATGTGGTTTCCTGACCTCTTTTTACTCTTATCTGCAAGCCAGTCCTGATGTTCTCCCTGAGTGACCCAATGTGGAATTATGGGTCTTCTCTTGGGTTCTGTAACTGCCAGTCTTTCCCATAATTCTCATCTGATTTGCTGTCCTTTACATATCTAGATAAAAAGGAAGTTCTGGGTGCAACTCAAAACATTAAATTCTTGGCTTGGAACGTTTATTATAATTATTGTCAAAGTGAATTTGATTTTTCAGCTTGGGTTCCAAGTTACCCCAAGATAGATTAGAAATCTAATCAAATCTTTTATATTTATTTATTTTCAGTTTCACTTTATGTGAATGGGTGTCTTGCCTGCATGCAAGTCCATGTCCTGTAAGCTCCAACTTGCTAGTGTGTTGTGGTTTGCCTTGGGGTTTTCTCTGAATTTGTTAAATAAAGGCAAGAGCGTGAGATTTGGGCAGAGGTAGGAGTTGGGAGTGAGAGGGGGATTAGATTGAGAGGTTAGGTTGACAGTTGACAGTTGGAGACAGTTGAGCGAGTGGAACCTGAGCAGGGGGGGGTGAGGATTGACAGTTGAGGGAGGAGGGGTTA
>NW_022652642.1:0-1671 GCF_011064425.1 Rattus rattus
TATGACGCACCAATTGATACGGCGCTTATGGGTTGGACCACTGTTTCGTTGGAGGTTTTCGGGATTTCGTCCCCATAAAATTTTAGCGCATCCCATCGATTTGCAATTGGCTGATCCAGTCATGGCGCATGAATTTTATCACGGTCGGTTTGCTTTTGCTGGTCATATTGTTCATGCTGGTGCTGTTTCACCTTTTTCTTTGGTGCCTCCAGAGCCAGAATGGGAAATGGCTCTTCATGATTTCCACTGGTTACGCCATATGACAGCGGCCGAGAGTGATTTGGCTGCAGCGCATGCACGTTCTCTCTTAACAGATTGGCTTGATCACGGTGGCAAAAGAATAAAGGGATTTGCTTGGAGCGCGCCAGTCGTGGCACGGCGTTTAATTTCATGGATCTGTCATTCAAAAATGTTGTTGCAAGGAGCAAGTGAACGGTTTGAAAAACGCTTCTTGCGTGCTCTTGGTTTTCAGTTTCGTTATTTGCATACAACGATTTGTAGTATGGAAAACAATGATCAACGTTTACAAGCTGCTGTGGCTTTGACATTTGTATCACTTGCTTTGCCTGTTTCTGCAGCAATGAAGAAAAAGGTGCAAACCCTTCTCATAGAGGAGCTTTCACATCAGATCTTGGTGGATGGTGGACATATTTCGCGTAGTCCTGTCATCTTGCTCAATTTGTTATCGGATTTATTGTCTCTACGTCATCTTTTTATGCACAGCAATGAAACAGCACCACGTGTTCTTATTGATTCTATTGAACGTATGTTGCCAGCTTTACGGTTTTTTATCCATGAAGATCAAACATTGGCGCGTTTTAATGGTGTTGGTCCTCTTGTTCCCAAACGCTTATCAGAACTTTTAAAGCTTGATGAAACAGGGGGTCATCCTTTTCGGTATGCACGTTATTCAGGGTTTCAGCGTTTACAAGCCAATCAGACAACAGTGATTGCGGATACAGGAAAATTTCCACCACGCTCTGCCGCGGAACATGCTGGCTCGGGATGTTTGTCTTTTGAAATGTCTTCACAGGGAAATCGCTTTATTATTAATACGGGCGTTAATCCCTATGGGCGTGAAGAGTATCGCCATTTAGGGCGTGTCACCGCAGCACATTCAACGGCAACGGTTAATGATTGTTCTGTAGGCGTTTTTCATAAAAAAAAGAGAAATGGTGCTTCACTTTTGCTTGAGGGACCAACAGAAGTTAAAGTGTATCGTATAGAAGATTCAGAAAAAACTGGTTTTATTGCAAACCATAATGGTTATGTGCAACCTTTTAATCTTATTCACGAACGCGGTCTTATTTTAACAACAAATGGAACGGTGATTGAGGGGTTTGATCGTTTTTTTATGACAAGGGAAAGATTCTCAAAGAGACATAAAGCCATTCAAAGTGAACAAAACAACGTTGCTGTTCGGTTTCATCTTCATCCGCAAGTTGCAGTTCATTACGATGGCAAGCGCGTATGTTTATCTGTAGAGGATGGGCAAGTGTGGCATTTTATATCGCCTGATGTTGATATTTGTCTTGAAGATTCAATTGATTTTGCTGAATTAACAGGTCCACAATGTACACAACAGATTGTTTTATATTTTCGTCCTGCACTTCAGGAAAAGGTTCGTTGGCGTTTTATACGCCATTCATGAGGGCAATATTCAATATAGAT
>NW_022652644.1:0-1667 GCF_011064425.1 Rattus rattus
TGGAGAGAAAGAGGAAGTCTTCAGGTGTGTCCTGCTTAGAGGTCATTAGCATGAGGTAGCTTGAAATGGGCAATGTAGATGGAGTGCATTTGATGTCATCTGGGGAATCTTAGGGTCCTCTGAATGTTCCTCTAACCTGTAGTCCCTGACCAAACCCTAGTTATCCGAGGTCACTTTCTGCAGAGATCGTAGCTCAGAGACCTTCAGTAGATCTTAGTATAAGTATCGTGTGCCCTGAAAATTCGTGTTTTGAAAATCTGTCCCTTAGCTTGGTGTAGCCTTTATGGGATGGAACCCAGAGGGAAATCCTTGAGTCCCTGGATGTGTTGACCTCACAAAGGAAAGCTGGAGTAAGCTCTTGTGAGAAAGCGTTCTTACAAGAGCAGATAGGACCTTGACTGACTCTCGGCTCCCCTTTGGCTATATGGCCTCTTCCACACACAGGACAGAGACCAGAGGACTCTGACCAGAGATAAACTGATGCCAGCACACGTTATCAGAGCTCCCCAAAGAAAACAAGATAAACTATTTCTTTATAAAGTTAGACTGCCTCAGACGTGTGGTTAGTAATGAAAACAGACTGACATGTAGGTTGCCCATTATCTGCTTGTATGTTCCCCTAGGCTCAGGTAGGGCCTCAAGACTGGTGTTGGGTGTGCAGAAGCGAGTTTTCTTGCACAATTTTTCTTGCACCAATTCAGTCATTCAGGTTGAAGGCAATGGAAAGCAGATAAAGGTCTTTCTGAGGACACCCAAGGTCCAGGGATTTTCTCCAGGTCTCAGTTAGACCTTCTGTTCTGACTACTTTTCTCCCATGTCGACTTGATTTTCTGTTCTGAACAGGCTTGCTGGTGCCTCCTGAATGAAATAGTGAAACCTCATAGGAAATGCCATCTGATAGACCCTTGCACCTTAATCTCTCACAGTATTTAGTAGCCACTATGACCTCATCACCTAAGTTTCCCAATGCATCCTTCCAGGAGGAATATCACATAGCACAAATTCATGAACCCAAAGGAAAATCAGTGGTCAACCTGAGCTGGTACTTGTGATAGAGTGCGTGCCTATACACAACTCAAGAAGTGCAGAATCCACACACTTTATACTAGGGGCCCTGTTCTCAAAGGGGGAAAGAAAATGAACCAACAGCTATGGGCATCCTCTTGTCCCGGCATAATCAGAAATACCAACTTCAATCTTGAGCCTATAAGGCAAAAATAATTATAATTATAAAGTCTTTGTTGGGGAAGGAACACCCATTCAGAGCCTGCCCCACATGTGGCCCATACATATACAGCCATCCAATTAGAAAAGATGGATGAAGCAAAGAAGTGCAGGCCGACAGGAACCGGATGTAGATCGCTCCTGAGAGACACAGCCAGAATACAGCAAATACAGAGGCGAATGCCAGCAGCAAACCACTGAACTGAGAACGGGACTCCCGTTGAAGGAATCAGAGGAAGAACTCGAAGAGCTTGAAGGGGCTCGAGACCCCTTATGAACAACAATGCCAAGCAACCAGAGCTTCCAGGGACTAAGCCACTACCTAAAGACTATACATGGACTGACCCTGGACTCTGACCTCATAGGTAGCAATGAATATCCTAGTAAGAGCACCAGTGGAAGGGGAAGCCCTTGGTCCTGCTAAGACTGAACCCCCAGTGAAC
>NW_022652645.1:0-1587 GCF_011064425.1 Rattus rattus
TGGCAGGCATGGCAGCACCCACCGGGAATCGCAGCACTCATGAGCCTGAGAAAGGAAACTGGTGAGTTTAAGGGTAGCCTGAGTTATGCAGTAAAACACTGTCTCAAAAAACTATTTCTTTCTGAGGACTAGCTGAAGTATTGAATTGAAACATTGATGGCCTGTCCAAGAGTATTTTTAGTTCTAAAAGGACAGAGGCTGTTTCAACAAGTCGGTAGCACATTTGTCTTAAGACGCACTGTAACCTATTGTTAACTCTGAGATCTGAAGTGTTCCGCTCTCTGGCTTGGGTTCCTTAGCAGAGACCAAATCACCTGTCACTGAGGTGCTCTGAGATATAGCTTCATGCTTTAAAGGGGGGAAAGATGTTAAAGATGGGGGGAGAGGGAGGAAGGACGGGGATGGAAGAGAGTTTGTAGTCTGAAGCTGTCTTGCAAGGCCACGGCTGCTGAACCCACAGTCTCCCACGATGGATCTCAGGCCACGGATACACAACAGCATTTGTCTATGAATGGTCTACTCAGGACTCTGGGACTGACAGAATCACCTGAGCCAGCCTGTTCATAGGACGTCAGTGTACACGGGTCCTGTGGCTGCCTGGAGAACTCCCTAGACACCTAGCAGTGTGATTGCCAGCCTCCTCCTGCGTACCATGAGCTGGTTGAGGAGAAGAACTCCAGGTATCCATCCTACCACTGTGGAGTGTCTGCTAGGTGAGGGGCTCTGTGCGGTGCCCTTGCAGTGTAAGGTTCCGTGCAGTTCTTACAATCCTATCGGGTAGGTCTGCCAGTCTCAAAGTTTAGGAGACTGAGGCCCAGGGAGGTGCCATGTTATAGCTGGAGTACAGACTGAGGCAGCAGTCTGATCCCAGGAAGCGCCAGTGATCACTGCCCTCCAGTGGTAGGCGCTGGATTGAATGGAACCCTGTGTGGAGAGAAGTGGCCTAAGGTTCCTTCGAGCCTGTAACAATGCCAGATGTAGCCAGTGGCCTCGAGGGTGTGTTTTCATCTGTCTCCTACCCTGTGTGAATCCCCTTCACCTCCTCAGAGTGGGGTCTGAGGTTGTCTGGGGTTCATCTATCCACGGTATGAACGCATTTCTGCTCCTCTGGGGTCAGTTCAGAGTCAACTCCACCCCTAGGTTGTCTTTGAGATCTCAAAGTTCAGAATTCCGAGCCCTCCAAGTTCTCGATCTTGCTGAGATCAGTCTCTGATCAAGCGACACATCACGGAGAGCAAAGCCACAGGCCGACCTCTCTCCTTGTGTACACGAGCCCCACCCCTGCCTACCCTGCAGCACGTACTCTGACTACTATCTCCAGGAGCCTCTTGCATAATCTGTAAGATCATGTTTGGCTGTAAAGTGTTTCTTTTAACTAGAAGAGAGCTTATTTCTCTCCCGCTGAACAGTTCTGAAGGCAAGTTTTCCAGGGCTGGGTGGACACCTCATGATAGTGTGGCCCAGAAAAGCTATCTCATCCTACCATGACACCACCATCCATCCCTAGGGGGTCCAAGATGGCAGCGGGAGCACTGTAGTTCACAGGTCCAGAGAGAAGGGTTGACAAAGGCCCATCTCTTACCCTGA
>NW_022652646.1:0-1117 GCF_011064425.1 Rattus rattus
CCACCACACTCTCCCCATGACCCCCCCACCCCCACCACCACTACCACCACTCCTTCTGCAGTCCATTACCTCCTCTTTTACAATTATCATTGTTGCCTGTGTATAACGCCCACAACCTGTTTAGTGCTGCTTTTATTACATGTGTGTAGAGCTCACCACTTGGGATTGGATACTGGATCATGGGGGGCTTACTCCTGGAGAAAACAAATTCTCCCTCCTTCAGTAGCCTTGAAGATCTATAGATCTTCATCCAGAGGTGGAGACCGATAAAATATCATTCATCCACCCGGGAAGGTCAAACACTCAAACAGTGTGGTCTTTGGGCTTGTCTTCTGTAGGCAACCCTACAGCTGAGAAGCCGTGAGTGCAGCTTCCCTGGTCCAGAAGGCACTACTAGTAACTGCCCTAATCATAGGCCTCTTACAATCTGTGTAAATATTTTGTAAAAACATCAGCATTTTTAGTTTGCTTATTACTATTACTTGAAAATGTGCTATTGTTTTTTAATTTCCAACAAATATAACATATGCCTGTGTCCAACTCAAACAAGAGTTCTCGGGGTTCCTCAACCTTCTCATGTAAAAGAAGTCTAAGACCAAAACTCGTCTGAGACTTGTTAAAATGGACAGACCTCTTCGTAGGCTTTACAGGCAACATTTCTAGCAAGGAACAAAATTTCTACACAAGTCTCAAAGACATTCCCCCAAAACTTTGAGACTTGATTGGTTTGTAAACAGCCTACATCCCTGTTGTAGACCCTGAGCAGAGAGGAACAACAGAAGATAATGTTCTGTGCAAGCGTAGGTAGATCTGAACTATAGATTTTAACAGCCTATCCTTAAAGAGAGGGGCACATAAAACAAGCACACATCATGCCATGGAGGAGTTTCGGCAACACACATACTTACACTTCTGTATTTATTTGGTGAACTATCTATCTTATATGGAGATTTCTTTTAATTTGTAATAAATTTTAACAACTCTACCCACCCTCTAAGGAGTTTCCCAAGTGCACAACTGTGTACCAAATACAGCAGTAAATGGAGACTTCATGCTTCCGTACTCACATCTAGCTATGACTTCACTCACACCGTGCCCACATATTATAAATTTCTCT
>NW_022652647.1:0-1664 GCF_011064425.1 Rattus rattus
TTGAAGTCCTCCAACATCATGATCAAATATGATTTTGAAACTAGATCTTGCTTTTCTGGTGTGTTTGGATATTCCGTGTTTGCTTTGGTGGGAGAATTGGGCTCCGATGATGCCATGTAGTCTTGGTTTCTGTTGCTTGGGTTCCTGCGCTTGCCTCTCGCCATCAGATTATCTCTAGTGTTACTTTGTTCTGCTATTTTTGACAGTGGCTAGACTGTCTTATAAGCCTGTGTTTCAGGAGTGCTGTAGACCTGTTTTCCTGTTTTCTTTCAGCCAGTTATGGGGACAGAGTGTTCTGCTTTCGGGCGCGTAGTTTTTCTTCTCTACAGGTCTTCAGCTGTTCCTGTGAGCCTGTGTCTTGAGTTCACCAGGCAAGTCGTTTGTAGCAGAAAAGTTTGTCTTACCTGTGGTCCCCAGGCTCAGGTTTGCTCGCGGGGTGTTGCCTATGAGCTCTCCACGGCCTCAGCAGCCAGGAAGATCTGCGCCGCCCCTTCCGGGAGTTGTTCCGTGCACCAGGGTTCCAGATAGCTTTTGTTTTCCTCTGGGGTCAGTACTGTGTGCAGCGTGCAGTCTCTTCTGGTTTCCCAGGCGTGTCCGCCTCTCTGAAGGTTTAGCTCTCCCTCCCACGGGATTTGGGTGCAGAGAACTGTTTATCCGGTCGGTCCCTTCAGGTGCGGTGTCTCAGACGCAGTGGATCTGCTGCTCCTGGGCCCTCCTCTACGGGTACCCAGAGGCCGTATACAGTATCCTCCTGGGCCAGGGATGTGGGCAGAGGTGGGCGGCGTTGGTGGTCTCCTCCGCTCTGCTGCCTCAGGAGTGCCCGCCCGACCAGGCGGCGAGAACTCCCCTCCAGGGGGCCTGGGAGCAGAGAGCTGCTGAAGGCAGGGATCCTCCGCTGGTCCGGGAGTCTGGCCAAACACCGGAAGTGTCCGGCCCCAGAGTCCTGGTTGCTTTTATACCATGCTGAGTACATGCAAATAATATGTACCATGCTGAGTACATGCAAATAATATGTACCATGCTGAGTACATGCAAATAATATGGCCAGTCCTAAGGCATAAACAGAGTAGTTAAGGAGCAAACAAAGCATAAACAAATGCTTATTATATTATTGTTTTATTATTGATTACTGTATGTCAGAGGATTACTGTATTCAGAATCTTAACTAGACACATCAAGATACAAAGAACACATTCCTTAGCTGTAGTCATATTGAGCCTACTTCATGAGACCTAGTCCATTGTCAAATTCCTGCCAAATTCCTAGAAGGTGGTCCCAAAAGCTCTCCACAATTCCCTTTATATTCCTGTTTGTTGTTTAGAAAATATTATACTGATAGGAAAATATTCTATACATATAGTAGCATGGTGCCTTTTCTCTACAGAATGTTATAAGTCCTCACAATGTATTGAACAATCTTTAAACAAGGACTACCCCTAAAATTCTATTCTGTGCCTAGGAAAACTTTTTTTTTGTTTAAAATAAACTTTTCTTAAAATAAAAGTGTGCAAATAAAAGCAATGCACCAAAATTTCAAGACCTAAAATCTATATGCCCTAATCAAATTCTATACAGAGCAGCTATCCTTAAGTTTTTGAAGATTCACATTGCATTTCACATGTTCACTATGAAATATATTTTCATGCATTTATCAAATAGAAAAA
>NW_022652648.1:0-1663 GCF_011064425.1 Rattus rattus
GTGGTTATGGGATATTTTAGATGGTTTAGATGATCCTAATTTAGCTTTGGTACCTGGTATCTGCTTGAAAATTATCAATTTAAGCTATGGCTGGCTAGGTAATAGCAATAGTGGTGTTGTGACACCCATTTGTGTCCCCAACAGGTTTTCCTCAGGTACTGGAGTTTATTCTGTCACATAACTGCTCCAAACTCTCAAGTCCCTGACCCTAGCCAGCAGAAACTGACTGTGGTTTGCTCTGATCCCTCAGCCCCAATGAAATGAAAATTCCAGAAGCTTGTAATTTGCTAGCCAGATTTATATCAGTAAATCCTCAACCACATAATGCCCACAGAAAATACTCCGAATTCAATTGATATTCACACAAACTGTACAACTAGAAGAGACAAATATCCCCTACATTAATCAATCATCTATCTTAGAAAATCAGTTACTTAAGGCTTATTGCTTCTAGGACCATGTGGTTCTTGCTTATAATTCTCTCTTTTAGGTTCTATCTTGTCTTTCATGTCTCAGTCTCTGTCTCTTTATCTTTCTCTGTCCGTTCCCTAAAACTTTTAGCTTTGTCTTCTTTTCCCACTGCCCAATCACAGGCTTTAGCCTTATTTGACTAATAAGATTTTACCTGATCTCACCTGCGTACAGGCACACATCTTGAGGGGGCAGAAAAAAAAATAGACAGCAACCCACAACAGTTGTATACCTAATAGAAAGGATTAATAACTACAACATGGAAAGAACTTTCCAAAACACATACACACTCACACACATGGACAGAAACTCACATCTGTTAACAAGTGGGCTAATAAAACAAGCAGAGAGTTCTTAAATGAAATACAAATAACTACACATTAGTCTTCAGAGAAATCCAAATCAAAACCTCATTCTTATTCAATCATAACCTCATGAAAGGGAAGGTCTTGAAGAAAAATATAAACATAAATGCTAGTGTAGATTGAAGAATAAAGTTGAAGATCACCTCAATAGAATCAACATGGGTAAAATTTAATAATCCTTCATGATAAATTAGCTAGGTATAGGATGAGCCATCTTATGTCAACATAATCAAGACATACCTTATGGACTAGGAACAGATTGACAGTATCTACTGAGGTGAACAATGTGACAAGACATTCAATCCTCAAGATTCTCATTAAATGTTGCAAATTTAGCAGAAATTAAACAGAGATGTAGACAGACTAAGAGAAGTCATGAGCCAAATGCACTTAACGGATATTTATAGAACATTCTATCCTAAAGCAAAAGGATATACCTTCTTCTCAGCTCCTCATGGTACTTTCTCCAAAATTGACCATATAATTGGTCAAAAAACGGGCCTCAACAGGTACAGAAAGATAGAAATAATCCCATGCGTGCTATCGGACCACCAAGGCCTAAAACTGGTCTTCAATAACAATAAGGGAAGAATGCCCACATATACGTGGAAATTGAACAATGCTCTACTGAATGATAACCTGGTCAAGGAAGAAATAAAGAAAGAAATTAAAAACTTTTTAGAATTTAATGAAAATGAAGGTACAACATACCGAAACTTAGGGGACACAATGAAAGCTGTGCTAAGAGGAAAACTCATAGCGCTGAGTGCCTGCAGAAAGAAACAGGAAAGAGCATATGTCAGCAGCTTGACAGCACACCTAAAAGC
>NW_022652649.1:0-1650 GCF_011064425.1 Rattus rattus
TCTATAAAACTGAATATGGCTTCCACAACTCAACACACAAAGGGAAATACTAGAGTCGATGAAACTGTTTCTAGTTTCTTTAAATCAATCATTTTAATAGTTTCCATGTGTGCATACATTTTGAAGTGTATTTATTAAAGCTAATAAATAAAACTATTAAATGCACAATGAAAAAGGAAGAAAGAAAGAAAGAAAGAAACAAACAAACAAACAAACAAACAAACAAAGAACAGACAGACAGACAGACAGACAATAACACACGGTCTAGGCTCCTTACTTTTACATGGTAACCATTATCATTGACAATCATCTGCTCATGATGGAATGCAAAGAACAAATAACATTTGTGATTACGGGAATTTATAGTTCATAGGTTATCATGAGACCTATATTCATGACATCTCATTAGAAAAAAGTCTTAGAATAATATAGAAACAACATGATTCATACCCAACCATGCATAGACTAAGATGTAAAAGTCAGATTCTGACATACACTTACCATTGGTTTTCTTCAGTTCTTTCACTAGCCACTTTGCTTCCTCTTGCACTTTGTCTTCAATGGTCCCTTTTCCCATGCCCAAATTCCTCAGGGTTTTGACTGTGAAATGCCTTGTGGCTTTCCACACATTTCCATGGCTACAAACGATGCCTGAAGAAATTGAAAAAGACACTGGAAATCCCAGACAGAGAAGGAGCTGACAGGTGACAGTCAAAGAGTCCCAACCTATGCCAGAAAAGCAAGCATGACCTCTACTCTCCGCCTTTCAGTTCACTCTGGAATCGCCACATAAGCACATACACACTTACCCTGTCCTTTAGCAACCTTTTCACAAATTGGCAACCTTCCTCTTCCAGAGAATTCTTCCCCATGATCAACAAGAGCTTCTTTCAATGCCTCATAGCCATGCAATACCACAGTAGGCTGTGATCCAACATACAGAGTATACACAGGTCCATAGGTTTTAGAAAACTGAACATATAGCAAACATAAATATTAGTGAACCCACACCCGCGGATCCCGGCCCGCAGCAGCTCTCTGCTCCCAGAACCCGTGGGAGAGATACCTTACCGCCTGGTCAGGTGGGCACTCCTGAGGCTGCAGAGCAGAAGAGACCACCAACACTGCCCACCCCTGCCCACATCCCTGGCCCAAGAGGAAACTGTACAAGGCCTCTGGGTTCCTGTGGGGGAGGGCCCAGGAGCAGCAGGAGCCCTGCCTGAGACACCGCCGGAACCTGAAGGAAACAGACCGGATAAACAGTTCTCTGCACCCAAATCCCGTGGGAGGGAGAGCTAAACCTTCAGTGAGGCAGACACGCCTGCGAAACCAGAAGAGACTGCTCTCTGCACACATTACTGATTCCAGAGGAAAACACCGGAGGCCATCTGGAACCCTGGTGCACCGAGGCCCCCGGAAGAGGCGGCTCAGATCTTCCTGGTTGCTGCCAACGCGGAGAGCCCATGGACAGAACCCCGCGAGCGAACTTGAGCCTCGGGACCACAGGTAAGACTAACTTATCTGCTGCAAGTGACCTGCCTGGTGAACTCAAGGCACAGGTCCACAAGAACAGCTGAAAACCTGTAGAAAGGAAAAACTACAGGCCCGAAAGCAGAACACTCTGTCCCCATAACTGACTGAAAGAGAGGA
>NW_022652650.1:0-1659 GCF_011064425.1 Rattus rattus
GGCTCTGCTGCTCCATCTCGCAGCGCAGCTGAGCCAGCTGCTCCTCCACGCTTCCGATCAAACCCTGGATCTGGGACAGCTGCACGCAGTATCTGCCTTTGGTCTCTTCTAGGCTGTTCTCCAAGGATGCTTTCTGTGAGTGAAGAAAGTACGGGGGTGATGATCAATAGCGATGGTCACCTCTGTCTCTGCTGGACCCTGGGCACATTTTTTACATAGGTCCGTGGATCTTGACCCCAACTGGAGCAGTAATTAGAAGAGATTTATTGGAATAATCTTTCCCATACTTTCTGACTTTATTTTCTCTATCTGTATAATGGGTACCACGGTGCCTTCACTCTCCTGCCCTGGTGACCCCTGAGGGAAGGGGACCACTGGACTGCACTAGGACCAGATTCTTCATACCATGCTGAGCTGGGACTGCAGTTCGATCTCCAGGCCCTGGAACACCCTGCGGAGCTCAGACACCTCGCTGCGGCCGCTCTGTATCAGCTCATGGTTAGAAGCCACCTCTTTGTTCAGCTCCTCGGTCTGGGATAGAAGACAGGAAAAGGGGTGAGACTCTGCACAGCCTCCCTGGCCAGAAGTCACAGAGGAAGCGGGTCCCCACCTTGCTCTGGAACCAGGCCTCCACATCCCTGCGGTTCTTCTCTGCCATCTGCTCATACTGGTCCCTCATCTCGTTCAGGATGCGGCTCAGGTCCACACCAGGAGCTGCGTCCATCTCCACGTTGACATCCCCACCAGTCTGACCCCTCAAGGCAAGCATCTCCTGCAAAGATCATGAGGGTTGGTCACCTCTCCTAGGGACCTCACCACACTGCCTTCCATCCCCCAAAACAGCAGCAGCCCCACCTCCTCGTGATTCTTCTTCAGGTAGGCCAGCTCCTCCCTGAGACTCTCGATCTGCATCTCCAGGTCCGCCCTGGACATAGTCAGTTCATCCAGCACCTGGCGAAGGTTGTTGATGTCACTTTCCACTAACTGACGCAAGGACCTCTCATTATCATACCTGGGAAAGAAAGGTTACAGTGACAGATGGACAACCCTACTCTTTTGTCCTTCCCTCTGCCCTCTGCCCTCTGCCCTCTGCCCTCTGCCCTCTGCTCTCTGCCCTCTGCCCTCTGCCTTCAGCCCAGCATGCTGGTTGCTCACTTGGTCCTGAAGTCATTAGCTGCCAGTCTGGCATTGTCAATCTGCAAAACGGACTGTGCATTCTCCTGCTTGGCTCTAATGATCTAGAGGGAAAATGAAAAGATTCAAGGCCTGATCACCCAGAAACCCTGCTACTCAAGGGCCAAGGAAGAGGGGAGCAGGAGGAGCCAACCCACGCCTAACAGTTCAGCTATTACAGCTTCTGACAACTGATGTCTTACTTCTACTCCCAGCTCAGGTTATGTAGGGGTGCACTGACATCTACCATCACCCTATCCTAGGTCCAGAGCTGAGGAGGTGAGCATGCAGCATAAAGTGGCCTCAGGAGGATTAAGTGTCAGAGTCCCAGTTCCAGCTGAGGCATGGATGCTCTTAAAGGACCTTCAGCAATGTCTCTGGGTAGCACTGACCTTTAACTTGAAAAGGTCTTCAGTCTACTTGCTTATGTATTAGACTCCGTACAGGGGTCTTCCCAAAGCCCATGGCTCTGCTGTCGTCTCATCC
>NW_022652651.1:0-1663 GCF_011064425.1 Rattus rattus
TACAACAATGCCAAGCAACCAGAGCTTCCAGGGACTAAGCCACTACCTAAAGACTATACATGGACTGACCCTGGACTCTGACCTCATAGGTAGCAATGAATATCCTAGTAAGAGCACCAGTGGAAGGGGAAGCCCTGGGTCCTGCTAAGACTGAACCCCCAGTGAACTAGATTGTTGTGGGGAGCGGGCAAGGGGGGGAGGATTGGGAGGGGAATACCCATATAGAGGGGGAATGGGAGGGGTTAGGGGGATGTTTGCCTGGAAACCGGGAAAGGGAATAACACTCGAAATGTAAATAAGAAATACTCAAGTTAATAAAAAAAAATTGAAGAAAAAATAATAGGTATGTAAAACATTATAAAAAAAAAAGAAATGTATATAAGAAATACTCAAGTTAATAAAAAAAAAAGACAATGGAGCAAACAGACGTGAATGTATTGGTGCAGGAGAAAATTTCCTGAACCAATAGTTCCGGCCCTAAGGTCAACCATTGATAAATGGGACCTCATGAAACTGAAAAGCTTCAGTTAGCCAAAGGACACTATCAATAGGACAAAATGTCAGTGGACAGATTGGGAAAAGATCTGCTCTAACCCTACATCTGACAGAGAGTTATTATTCAAAATGTCCAAAGAACTCTAGTAGTTAAACACCAACAAAGCAAATACCTCAGTTTAGAAAATAAGGCACGAAACTCAACAGCATTCTCAACAGAAGAATCTGGAATGGCTACGAAGCACTTAAATGAAATGCTCAACATTCTTAGTCATCAGGGGAATGCAAATCAAAATGACTTTGAGATTCCACCTTACCCCGGCCGGCCAGAATGGCTAAGATCGAAAAGAACCTCAAGGGAGTGCACATGCTGGCTAGAAGGTAGAGAAAGGGTAACAGTCTTCCATTGTTGGTGGGAATGCAAATTTGTACAACCACTCTGAAAATCAATCTGGTGTCTTCTCAGAAAGTTGGAAATATTTCTGCCCAAAGACACAAACAGCTATACTAGTTCTAGGTATATACCCGAAAGATGCTCCACCATACCACCTGGATACATGCTCCACTATTTCATTATAGCTTTAATCATAATAGCCAGAAGCTGGAAACAATCCAGGTGTTGCTTAACTGAGGAATGGATATAGAAAATGTGGACAAGGACATCTATCCATTTTGCAGGCAAATGGATAGAACTAGGAGATATCATCCTGAGGTAACCCAGACCCAAAATGGCAGGCATGGTATGTACTCACAGGCAAGTGGCTATTAGCCATAAAGAATACCTATGATATACCTCACAGTCCCAAAAGATGTTCAATAAGAAGGAAGGATGCTGGAATCACGCTTAGAAGGAGAAACCAAATAGTCATAGGAGGAAGACAAAGAGAGGAAACTGGATAGAAAGGGGATGGGAAGAGGAATTGGGAGGCAGCATTAGGTTTGAAAGAAGACAGGAGGTTGCTGCCACCTCGGAGAGCCCGTGGGCAGAACCCCGCGAGCGATCTTGAGCCTCGGGACCACAGGTAAGACTAACTTATCTGCTGCAAGTGACTTGCCTGGTGGAATCGGGACAACAGAGGCAGAATCCCTCTAGGACCAGGCACGTCCTGTGTTTACCGGAAGTCCCACACCCGCGGATCCCGGCCCGCAGCAGCTCTCTGCTCCCAGA
>NW_022652652.1:0-1708 GCF_011064425.1 Rattus rattus
AGTCTGAACTGCCCATCTTCTGAACTAGGCATGGCTTCCAGTGAAGGAATTGGTACACCAACCCAGCCATTCAAACTTCAATCTACAATCTGTCCCCCATGGAAGGTGTCCTACGGTAATAATCACACAGAAATTGTGAGAGTGAACAGCACTCTTGAAGCTTGAAGCTGAGGCCCATGCTTCAAGCAGGAGCTCATACGTGGCACTGCCTGAAGGGCCGGAAACCAGAGAATAGATCATCCAGAGACCTTAGGTAGAACCAAAGACAGCTGGGGAAAAAAGTCAATGGAGCTCTTCCTAATAATTCTCTGCGATACTTGTCAAAAGGATTCTAGCATAATTGTCACCAGAGAAACTTCATCCAGAAATAGATGGGAGCACAGTAAGAATCCTAAAACCAAATATTATGCAGAAGTCACAGAATCCTACAAAAGTGGGGGAAGAAGGATTGTAGAAGATAGAAGTGTCAAGGACACCACAAGTTCAGGTCTCACAGAATCAACTGACCTAACCTATTCCCATGGAAGTTCACAAAGCCTAAACAGACAATCAGGGAGCCCAAATGAGTTCAGAAATGCACTGTATATATGTTATACACAGTAGAGTAGGTGGAGAAGGTTGGTGTTCTGGTGGGATTCTTAACAATGGGAGGAAGGCTTGTCACTGTTGTGGATTGTTGTTTGTATGTTCTGCTTCCCCAAGAGTGCCTGCATTCAGGTGCATTCAGTTAAAATCTTTGAGAAGATCAAACCTAAAGATAAAGGTGCCCCCATCTTCCTGTTCTCAGAGGCTCTATACAGTTTCCTCTTGGGCAAGGGATGTGGGCATGAGTGGGTAGTACTGGTGGTCTCTCCTGCCCTGCAGTCTCAGGAGTGCCCACACAGCTGGGCAATGAGTTCTCTCTCCCATGGGGTTTGGCGACAAGAAGCTGTGGGCTGGGATCAGCGAAGTTCTGGTGCCAGCTACCCAGGTGATTTTTTTTTTTATTTTTTTTTTATTATTATTTGTGTTTGTTTAAATTAACTAGAGTTAAGTTTTTTTTTTTTTTTTTATTATTAACTTGAGTATTTCTTATATACATTTCGAGTGTTATTCCCTTTCCCGGTTTCCGGGTAAACATCCCCCTCCCCCCTCCCCTTCCTTATGGGTGTTCCCCTCCCAACCCTCCCCCCATTGCTGCCCTCTCCCCAACAGTCTAGTTCACTGGGGGTTCAGTCTTAGCAGGACCCAGGGCTTCCCCTTCCATTGGTGCTCTTACTAGGATATTCATTGCTACCTACGAGGTCACAGTCCAGGGTCAGTCCATGTATAGTCTTTGGGTAGTGGCTTAGTCCCTGGAAGCTCTGGTTGGTTGGCATTGCTGTACATATGGGGTCTCGAGCTCCTTCAAGCTCTTCCAGTTCTTTCTCTGATTCCTTCAACAGTGGTCCTGTTCTCAGTTCAGTGGTTTCCTGCTGGCATACGCCTCTGTATTTGCTGTATTCTGGCTGTGTCTCTCAGGAGCGATCTGCATTCACATTTTGATCATCTGTCTTGAGTTTCATTTGTTCTAGGCATCTAGGGTAATTCAAGCATTTGGGCTAATAGCCACTTATCAATGAGTGCATACCATGTATGTCTTTCTGTGATTGGGTTAGCTCACTCAGGATGATATTTTCCAGTTCCAACCATTTGCCTACGAATTTCATAAAGTCATTGTTTTTGATAG
>NW_022652653.1:0-1654 GCF_011064425.1 Rattus rattus
TCCGCGTCTCTCTCTCTCTCTCTCTCTCTCTCTCTCTCTCTCTCTCTCTCTCTCTCTCTCTCTCTCTCTCTCTCTCTCTCTCTCTCTCAAACACACACACACACACACACACACACACACACGATAAATGGATATTAGCCCAAAAACTCAGAGTAGCCAAGATACAAACCACAGACCATATGAAGCTCAAAAAGAAGGATGACCAAAATGCAATGCTTCAGTCCTTTTTAGAAGGGGGAACAAAAATATTTATAGGAGGAAATACGGAGACAAAATTTGGAGCAGAGACTGAAGGAATGGTCATTCAGAGCCTGCCCCACCCTGGGGATCCAGCCTATATATACAGCCACCAAACCCATACAATATGGCTGATGCCAAGAAGTGCATGCTGACAGGAGCCTGAGATAGCTGTCTCCTGAGAGGCTCTGCCACAGCATGACAAATACAGAGGCAAATGCTAGCAGCCAACCATTGAACTGAGAACAGTGTCCCTATTAGAGGAGTTAGGGAAAGGATTGAAGGAGCTGAAGGGCTTTGCATCCCCATAAGAACAACAATTCCAACGAACCAGAGCTCCCAGGGACCAAACCACCATCCAAAGAGTACACGTGGACAGACCACCTGCATATATAGCAGAGGATGGCCTTGTTGGGCACCAGGGGTGGAGAAGCCCTTGGTCCTGCCAAGGCTCGATCCCCCCAGTATAAAGGAATGTCAGGGTGGGGAGGCAGGAAAGGGTGGGTGGTTGGGTTGGGAGAGCACCTCATAGAAGAAGGGGGAGGGAGGGTGGGATAGGAGGCTTATGAATGGGAAACTGGGAAAGGGGAGAACATTTGAAATGTAAATAAATAAAAAATATCCAAGAAAAAAAGAAGAAAAAAAAAAAGAAGATGAAGAATAGACACAACTAGCCAAATAGTCTGAGCAGGACCTTGAAGTGGATAACAGAGCTCTAAGGCGTGCGTCTCAGTTCTGCAGTGTGGCTGGAATTCTTGCAGAGGACTCATTCATAGAGACTCTTACAAGGATTCTAACTACACATGCTTTGGTTTGGGCTTTGTTAAGAATGAAATACTGACTCTAAGGTACAGACCTGTGAGATGCTGGGTGGCTCTCATTAAATGAGCAAATCCATGGTCCTTTACTATAACAGCGATCTAGAGCCAGAGCATCAAAAGGGAGGAAGTACATCCTATACTATAAAGAAAAAATAAACCAACTAAGATAGGACTGGGAGTGCAGCTCAGAGTGTCTGAGTGGATGCTAGATTTGGATCTTCTGTACCTTAAAACCAATCACACAAAAGAACTTTATTAACTGATGTGATTGGCATGGTAAAGGAGTTAGATTTAAGCTTTACTTTTTTTCTGTTTTCTGTGTAGTTTAAAAGGAAGGGCCATTGCTAAATGGTTAGCCCTGAAAGTACACACACAAGTAACATTAAAGTTAGGAATAAGACTCCCGGACCAGCGGAGGATCCCTGCCTTCAGCAGCTCTCTGCTCCCAGGCCCCCTGGAGGGGAGTTCTTGCCGCCTGGTCGGGCGGGCTCTCCTGAGGCAGCAGAGCGGAGGAGACCACCAACGCTGCCCACCCCTGCCCACATCCCTGGCCCAGGAGGAAACTGTATACGGCCTCTGGGTACCCGTAGAGGAGG
>NW_022652654.1:0-1642 GCF_011064425.1 Rattus rattus
ATACTTTGCAGATACAGTAAATAAAAATATAATCATAAGCTAAATTTGAGAATCACATAAACAATAGTTTTATTTATTACATATAAGTTCTAGTTTATATGTAGACATCTTCAATTGAATGTCTTATACACAAGATACCCTGAGGTAAGGCAGGCCATATATATTAGGCCACATATATTTTGTCTGCATATATATATATATATATATATATATATATGTGTGTGTGTGTGTGTGTGTGTGTGTGTGTGTGTGTGTGTGTGTGTGTGTGTGTGGTACATGTCTGCTTTCTCAACCCCTTCAAGCATTGGATGACCCTTTTACAGAGGTCACATATTGAGGTATCTACCTATCAGATATTTATATTACAGCTCACAAAAGTAGCAAACTTACAAGTACAAAGTAGCAACAAAATAATTTTATGGTTGGCCATCACTAGAACATGAGGAATTGTCCTGTAGCATAACAGCTTTAGGAAGGTTAAGGACCACTGTTTTACAGGATTTCCAGAGTTTCAACCTGTGACTTAAAAAGGGGATTAGAACTCTAGAAATCCTTACAGTGTGGCTAAACCATGACATCTACATAGCAGGTACAACGCAAACATTTAGTTTAATCCTATGTCCTTCTCAACAGAAGTACATGCACCCTCTTGGCTAATGAGGAGACACAGACAAAGACTTGTCCTAGTCACTCAACTGGAGTTCGGTTTTCAGCTTCTGATTTCTGATGCTCCCAAGTTCCTTCTTTCTGGCTCTACTGCACACTGATCTCCAGGCAGGCAGCTAAGAAGTAGGGGGTATGAGAAAGGAGGGAAGTTGCTACTGTCTTCTGTCAATGCTGAGAGTGTCTTTCCTTATGGCGTGGCATTTGAGAGGCCTATTGATAATTGTATATGTTATTGAGGACAAATGAAGGTAAGAAAAGACAAGAAAAATGTGGAAAAGACATCAAATGCCTGTCTTTTTTAATCTCTGAAGGAAAACTAAATCCTCCTACAGTGACTTAAACAGGCCCCTAGCCACTTGCTCCTGTTACATGCAGATGGTAACAGATTCCTTTTCCATAGAAAATGAGCGCAGCAGGGGGACTCTCTGTTGTAAACTCTCAGTTAAGTGGCCCCTCTTTGGTCACTAAGTCCAAATGGAAAAGACAGGTCTATTGTTCTGCAGGCCTCCTGGAACCTAGAATTGACAGCTGAGCTCTTCTGAAGTGGAGAGTAGGTCTCTGTGTAATGGGAAGTCTCAGGAGGGAATAAAGGAGAAGAGAATGAGGACATAGGAAATGTCAAGTAGCTTATGCATCCCAGTGCACTGTACTTTTGACCTAGTATATGCAGTACAGAAGAGAAGCCTCAGCCAGCAATGCAGAGGGATTTGGTTATGAAAATCTATAGAAATATTTCATCACACTCATGGAGAAATTTGTTCTGCAATAAGAGTAAGCTAGGATGCACCTGCCATCAGACTAGTTTCTTTTTCTTATGTGTTGATACGTTTATGACACCATAGAAGGTATTATAAGAAATTCGTTAACTAAATATGAGCAACAAAAAGCATCTCTCTCTCTCTCTCTCTCTCTCTCTCTCTCTCTCTCTCTCTCCCTCCTTCCCTCCATCTTTCTCCCTCCCTCCTTCCCTCCCTCC
>NW_022652655.1:0-1654 GCF_011064425.1 Rattus rattus
CATGGTAGGTCACACGGATGCTTGTCTTCATGGTAGGTCACATGGATGCTTGTCCACATGGTAGGTCACACGGATGCTTGTCTTCATGGTAGGTCACATGGATGCTTGTCCACATGGTAGGTCACACGGATGCTTGTCTTCATGGTAGGTCACATGGATGCTTGTCCACATGGTAGGTCACACGGATGCTTGTCTTCATGGTAGGTCACATGGATGCTTTGTCCTCGTGGCTTTGGGCCCTCTCATTTCTCTTTGGATCCTAGGAACCTTTTGTTGTTTAACATGTATTTGTGTTTTTTTATCTGTTTTTTTAAAATGAAGGAAAATTTAAGGCCATAGGAAATATTTCACACTTAAAACCTCAGTGTATCACCTTTAAATGGAATTTTCATTCCATTTTAAAATGTATTGTTTGGGAGGGCAGTTGCATGCCATGGTACGCGTGTGGACATCAAAGAACAACTTTCATGAGTTGATTTTCTCTTTTCCCCATGTGAACCTGGGGAACAAACTTAGGTTCTTGGCTCCACGGCCAGCAGGTTACCTGCTGAGCCATCTCAGTAGCCTGCATAGTTTTACTTAAGTTTTAACACTGTAGCACTGGGGATGTAGCTCATGTCCAAAAACCTGAGTCTGATTCTTAACACTGCGAACATACATACATACATACATACATACATACATACATACATACATCATACATACACACAACCATCAAAAACAGAGTATCCCAGGCTATTTGTCTGCGATCTCGTTTCTTCCCACGTTTATCGTTGAATACTTTGAAGCTCACAGGGCAAACGGTAAGGGCATTTCCTTCCTCCTCTCTATCTGACAGGTGTCAGGGTTGAGCATGGGAACATCTTCCCTGGAGTGCGGAGTTTCCATAATTAAGCTGAGAAGTACACCGAGTGGAACCTGGGGCACATGCCACCAGACTGAAGTAGGCGTCAGAACCAGCCCAGACCTGTGGTTTGACCCAGCACAGTGAAACTGGGCCAGAGGCTCAGTTTGCATTACAGAGGCTGGCGTATTCGGGGTGCTATACCAGGGGATCCTTTTTCTCGTCCGTCCCATTTGTCCTTGGGCAGGTGACCCACACACAGCTGTGCCTTTGTTCTGCTGTCCCAGCAAGGCAGCAGACTTCCTAGTCTCCCCTCCCACCAGCACAACAGCAGCTCTCCCCCTGACTCACCCAGCGGGGAGCAGCCTTTGCTTTTAGAACCTCAACTGCAGGGGCGAAGGAGAGAAGAGAATCGAGCAACTTGAAATCAGTCCTAGGTGAAATTAACAACCTGAGCATCCTGCTCTACCTTCCCTTTCCCAGGCTCATCCCTCACACTCTGCCATGACACCTGGTGCCCCAATGCACGGTGGGAGATTTAGTCGGCTTCTTTTGGTTGTTGATTTTGAATGTTCATCTTTATAATTCCATCATGTGTACTTGCACACGTCTGTGTGTGTGTGTGCACACGAGGAGAGTTAGTCAGTCGTGAGGTGCCCGACATGCATGCTGAGAACCGAACTCGGGTCCTCTGCAAAAGCAGTTAGTGCTCTTAACTTCTGAGCCATTTTCCAGTCCTTTGCTTTTGGTTTTGGTTTTTATACTGTTGGGATGGTTTGCTGTTTTTGTTTGTTTTTTTTGTTTTGGATT
>NW_022652656.1:0-1653 GCF_011064425.1 Rattus rattus
ACACACACACACACACATACACACACACATTTGTATATCCACCACTATCATCTAACTCCAGAACTCACTTTCCCAAGATGAAGGTCTGTCCATGCAAACCTAATTCTCTATTTCTTCTCTCCATTAGATGCTTTACTCCGTCCCGTCTGTGGATTTAGCTGTTCTAGATACTTCCTTTATATCCAATTCAAATCTCTCCCAACCACCTTACCTTTGCCATCTCCATAGCTAGACTTCTCTCTCCTACATCCACACGGCTCTCGCCTGCATTTCCTGTCTCAGATAGTGGTACCTACATCCACCTGCTGTCTACAGCTTCAAACCAACCTGAAATCAGCCTGGTCCTTAGCCTTCTCCAAGTACTAAGAGTGCCGTTGCCTTCCCTCAGGCTGACCTGACTTAGAGCAGAATATTACCCATCTTCCCTTCTGTCTCCCCACCTCCCCCTCTAGCCCCTTTGATGCACGAGGGCCATCTATCTTTCTAGCAAGCAAGTCTGACTATGCTAGCATCAGTCTTAAAGCTTTCACTGGTTCTCCACTGCTTTCTGGGTCAGACAGAAATCCTTCAGAGGGTTAATCCTTCGTGCTCTTCTTCCTTCTCCATATGTCATCAGCCTCTCTCTTTATCTCTCTCTGTCTCTCTCTCTGTCTCTGTCTCTGTCTCTGTCTCTCTCTGTCTCTGTCTCTCTGTCTCTGTCTCTGTCTCTGTCTCTCTCTGTCTCTGTCTCTGTCTCTCTCTGTCTCTGTCTCTCTGTCTCTCTGTCTCTCTGTCTCTCTCTCTCTCTCTCTCTCTCTCTCTCTCTCTCTCTCTCTCTCTCTCTCTCTCTCTCTCTCTCTCTCTCTCTCTCTCTCTGTCTCTCACCTCAAATTCCAGCTGGAGTGAACTTCTGTTCTATCTTCCATCACATTCTTCCCCTAGACTCACTAGCTCTAAAACTTCTCTTTCTTCAGAGACCTGACTCCTTTCTACTTATCCTTCAGGTCTTCGTAATAATTAAGAGCCACTAACAACCGCAGTGGCTAATAAAGAAGGTCAGCCCTTCCTGTGTAGGTGTGACGGTCTGGGTACTGCTCTGAGTTCTTGTGTGCATTAAATTTACATGATTATGATCATGACCTTACAGAGAAGCAGCAAATCTGTTCTAGGTTTTATAGATAAGGAGACAGCAGTGTGCTCCAATTACATGTTGCATTGCAAAACCAAGAATCAGGTCTCGGCTGTTTTGAACTACCGATAAGCCCTGTCCCCATAAGCTTAGATGCTACTTTCTCCAGGAAGTCCTCTCTGATTGCATAAATATGCATGCATCTTCCTCAAATCCTACTTTCTAATTAAAAAAACAAAACAACATGGAACTCTTCTGTAACTGTGTTTCCATTGCTTGCTAAGAGTCACCTGTTAGAATTGTTACAATGGTTGGAAATTCAGACTTGGGAGTCTTGTTTACCTGATGGTAGCAGGCCCAAGATAAATATTTTCAGTGAGTGAATAATATTCCAAAAGCTATAAATGGATTAGTACAAAAATGTCCCTGGAACCACTGAGAAAAATAATCCGGAAATGTCTAGAAAAACAATTGCTCTCTTCTTTCATCAGAGAGAGGAAAGAAAGACTAAACAGAGAAAGGAGGTGGAGGCGATGTGGGAGGGA
>NW_022652657.1:0-1652 GCF_011064425.1 Rattus rattus
ACATGAACATAAAGGAGATTCTTGGAGGGGGATGTCTGGGTAGGACATTGGAAATGGAGGGATGGGTGAAGAGCCATAGAAAACACGGAAAGAATATATCCTTTGTTCATCTGGTGGATGGAAGCACCCACAGGAGCCTTCAGGTAATACATAAACAACCATTAAATGACATTTCGGTAGGGAGTGCAGTTAGGGTGAAGGGAGAGGTGGTGGAGTCAACAGGGGAAGGACAGAAGTATGAATTTTTGGCTGGAGAGATTATGGTTCTGAAGGAGGCCGTGGACTTCCCAATCCAGAAGAAAAGTCACACAATGGAGTGGTTGAGGGAGAATCCACACCTCAGACACAGGACAGATGTTTTCACATGCGTTAATGTGATCAAGAATAGGGTGTATCAGTTGGTGAATGAATTCTTTGGGGAAGAGGGATTCGTTTGAATACAGGCTCCCATAATAACCGGCAATTCCTGTGAAGGGGGGGCGGAGGCCTTTGAAATAGAGGGAGGAGAGAAATTTTTCAGGGAGAGGGCGCTACTTAGCGTGAGTGGACAATTTCATGCGGAGGCTGTTGCTGCCGGAATGAAGAAGGTATATACCTTTGGACCTACATTTAGGGCCGAGAAGAGTAATTCATCCAGCCATCTGGCTGAGTTCTGAATGATAGAACCCGAGATTAGTTTTTGTGATCTTGATGGATTAATGGATGTTATGGAGAGATTTATGGTTCATGTGGTTAGAGGAGTTCTTGGAGAATGTAGGATTGAGTTGGAGTATATGGATGAACATGTGGAAGGGGGACTTATCGGGAAGTTGGAGGGAATTGTTAATGGTGGATTCCACCGAATGGAATACAGAAAAGCTGTGGAGGTGTTGGGGGTTGAATTTGGAGAAGACCTTAGTTCTGAGAACGAGAGGAAGTTGGTGGATATGAAGGGTGGACCGGTGTTTGTTTACAACTATCCCAAGAAGATAAAGTCCTTCTACATGAAGGAGATTGACGGGGTTGTGGTTAGTTCAGTTGATCTTTTGGTTCCTGGGGTTGGGGAATTAATGGGTGGTTCAGAGAGGGAGAGTAGTAGGGATGTTCTGGAGAGGAAGGCCAAAGAGATGAGGATATCTTTGGATGGGCTTAAGTGATATTCGGAATTGAGAGATTATGGATATTATTCTTCTGCCGGTTTTGGATGTGGTTTCGAAAGACTTGTTATGTATGTTACAGGAATGAAGAATATTAGAGATATAGTCAACTATCCAAGAGCCTATGGTCTTCTTAAATATTAGTTCTTTGACTGTTTTTGATTAACCATTATTGATTTTTTTGGAGAAGAAAATTTAAAAATCCCTTTCACATTTCATTTCGGACTAAATATTCCTTTTTTAACTCTTTCTCTGTGATTGGTAAAGTAGCAACTAGCCTTCTTGGTCTTTTGTCCCTTAGTGGGGGAGGATATGCAACGTTGCGTTTGTGTGGTTATTCTTTTGGTGTTCAAGGAGAGTTTGTTCAACACGAAGACGGAACTCAAGACACTTATATTTCCTTTTCTGCCCGAGACGAGAATAAGAACGAAACCTTAGTTAATTACACCATCGGCACACCATCTGTAACTGAAGAGGTACCACAGGAATTGGCAATTAAATCAACGGAACAGGAAG
>NW_022652658.1:0-1651 GCF_011064425.1 Rattus rattus
AACAAAAAAAAAAAAAAAAAAAACCTTTAAACAAAACTTTACAAGTTTTGTTTGACTCTTACAGAAGAGCAATATATACAGACTCTTACTTGGTTGAAATCATTCTAACAGTTCATGTTTAACCAGTGAAATATCTTACAGTCTTAGCTATACTTTTTATCTGTGGTATTCTCTCACACATATAATGGAGTCCGAGCACATTTTCCATCCCGCACTCTCTTTTCATCTGCTCTCTCCCTTTGCTTTGAAGCAGGTACTTTGGAAGCAGCTTTGTATGTACTTGGTATCCTAAGGAGCAGGAAAGCCATCTAGTCCTGGTCTTGACTAAGTCTTCGCCATCTGCTGCACCCTCCCCAGCACCCGTTTCCCTGTGTGATGCTTCATTTGAGGAGGTACCACACCCTCTCAATAGCAAGACCAGTGGACTCTAACCATTCCATCGCTAGCTTAAGAGAGTATGACCTATTTTATTTCTGAAGTCATTAACTTAACACATTTTAATCTGTTTTTGCCTTATAATTATTTGTGGAAACATTAGCATAATTATAAGAAATCATTTATTAAAAGTCTAGTGTAGGGTTATAGATTAATATAAATTTGGAAATGTGGCTTCTTTGGGTTCCATCAGAGTGCACATTAAACGTCAGTTGCCATTCAACCAAGATGACAAGTAGCCATCTTTTAAGATCTGGGCTATGCAGAACTAAAATTTAAACTTCTGATATATAATCTTTTGACATTTTAACATGACTTTCTCTAGTTCGTAAGAATGAGAGAATTAGGTTTCTTAAAGAATTAATATTTTATTTATATTTAATTTCAGTAATTTGCTCACTTAACAGTTTTATTGTCTCCAAAGAACCCAGTTAATATTAATCAAAATAATTAGAAACAAATAAAGATATTAAAATATATATAAAGATCACTGTTTAAATGTACATAAAGATTTTTAGAAATATATAATAATACAGTGACTAGAAATATTTATTCCCAGATAATTACTATCTCTGAGTGTATGGCATTGGTAAAAAAAGTTTACTAAATGGAGAAAGATTTTCTTTTTGTGGGGTGATTCTTCTGGACTTAAGTATATATGGTCTTCTATGGTACGAACCAGTGTTTACTTGTTAAAAGTGCCCGGAGAACTCGTGGCTCAGCTGCCATCAGTAAGAGTGCATTGGAAACCCCTCAGGTGTGAGGCTACCGCTCAGTGATTTTCTTTTCAAACACGCAGGTCTATTCCATACCCTGTCCGAGTCAACATTACCCAGTTCTATTTCCCCTCTTTCTGGCATTGCCAGTGAACTGTCAGGAAACAAAATAGAGGAGCTTCATTTTGGTCCAAGGAAGCAGTGCCTGTAAGCCAGAGTTCATCCAGAGGAGCTTGCCTGAGGGAAATTAAAGTCCTCACAAATTAAATACTTATCCATGCTGACCCAGAAAATATTAGACCCAAATCCTCTGACTCCTGAGACAAGCCCCCATTCTGCTTTCATTCACGATGATGTTACGTGCTTTCCCCTGCCACCCTCGGAACATGCTTCCTCCGTGTGCGCTTTGCGCTGGCTAAATTTATTGAGGCTATTAACTGGACCTTGAAATGCATGTTCCGCCTCGCGGTGTTAGGTAGACTCAGATGTAAAATCTCCGC
>NW_022652659.1:0-1650 GCF_011064425.1 Rattus rattus
TAATTTCCAGAAGACTGAGAAAGAAATTCTCATCACTTTTACCAGTGTGTTTAATGTTGTTACAGAGGAGTGAGTTTTTAGAGCTCTCTACTATGGCAGTTTTGCTTATATTCTTTTAAATTGAAGCATATTTTCTCATAGAGAAATAAGTTTTATGGGAAAAGCAGTTTATTAAATATTTGGTTCTCAAGTACAGTTAGAAAAATTAAACTTGTAAAGAGTATTGATTGCTGAAACTGGGATAGAAATTTGTCCTCCTTGCTCTGATGTTTTTGTAGTCTGTCAAAGGAAAGACTAAAATCCAATATTCTAAACGTTTTAAAGAAAAAAATTATATCAAAATCATTTGTATTAAATATCTGTCTAAAATGTCTGCTTATTATGTTTGCTAATAATGAAACTTATTGCCAGTTTCAAATTGCCTTGAAGTGCATTAACTAGAACTGGCAATGTTGTCCGGGTTGACCTCAAACTCATCATTCTGCTTCTTCAGCCCCCTGAAGGGATTATAGGCATATTCTACTACATTAAGCACTCATGTATGTTTTTTCTTTTTACATAGGAATATACAGTGAAGACACCAACTAAAAAGAGCATATATCAAAGAGAAAACAAGTATTTACCTACTGGAGGAAGTAATAAAAAGAGAAAAACTGTCTTTGAATTTGATGTTAATTCAGATAGTTCAGAAACTACTGATCTTTTGGTAAAAATATTATGAAGAACTAGCATTTTTTACTTATTCATGTCATTATTTGTGTTGTTTCTTGGTATAAATATGTAACATTATCTACCACTGTGATACTAAAATACACCAAAACTGTCACAACACAGAATTATATGTTTTCATGCCATTTGACAAAAATTAAGGTTCAAATAATTTTCTTCTAAATTTCAGAAAACCTGACACATAAATCATAAAATATTATATACTCTTGACATGTGAGATGACTAATTGTCATGATTTCCAGAAAAGTATTATGAACAATGTTTTACTACATTTAAAACATGAAAGTGGGATTAATATTTTAATACCTTTTTGCATATTTGTTGCTTTATTTTATACTGCTACTGATTGGCATTTATATCACAGTATTAACAACTGTAATATTCTATCACTCGTAAGGAGTAATGTAGTAAGGATAGCATATTTAAGGAAGCTACTATTTTTATAAGAATGATTACTTTAAAGAATGGCTAGAGATAGCCTGGACTTTGGAGGTAAACATTCCAATGTTGTAATTCTGCTGTATTTCTACCAGAGTAATCTTGACCAATTTCTTAGCTACTGTGATATTCAAGATGCCTTTATTTCATTTTCATTTTTAAAGAGGAGAGTTGTATGGGTTAAGGTTATAGCTCAGTGGTAGTATTTGTCTTGTATTGGTGCCTGAGCCTTAACTCCCCAACACTGCAAAACTATGCAAAGTAAAACAAAATTATTGTTCATGGCCCTGGGAACATGGTAAAGTGAAATATACCAGGAATCTCTCACATAGGCAACACTTATGCTGGCAGAAATGAACTATTTTGGAACTCTGGAATTTTATTTAAGTTCCTATATTTTCCATTGAAAATATTGGTTGGCAGTTTTTTTTTTTTTTTTTTTTTTTTTTTTTTTTTTTTTTTTTTTTTTTTTTTTTTTTTTTT
>NW_022652660.1:0-1647 GCF_011064425.1 Rattus rattus
TCCTCACTCAGAATTGTCTGAGTGACACAGAGCTACAACTCTAAGCAAACAATGCTGTCGCATCCTGTTACAGCATGGGACGCTAAAGAATGAGGAGGTGCACGTGAGATCCGTGTGGTTCCAGCTCCTACTTCTGAAGACCCAGGGCAAAGGCAGTGCTTGCAATACAAGTTAGCATTCTGTGCTATCTTACTCTATGACAAACCCTCTGCTAAGCAACACACATGCTCTGTCGCGTCTGAGAGCATCAGCTGCCCCACAAAAGAGGTTCTGTGGCGTTTGATTTTCAGACACATTTACTATGATGTAGGATACCTCAGTAATTGAGCTAGGCCTCTTTGACACCTCCTCCCCCCAACCTACTCACATTGTGGGCCTTAATCTCATGTGACGTTATGTAAGTTTGGCAATGGTAAATGGTTTCTGAACAGACAATGACCAAAAATTCATGCAAAATCACATGCACAGTGAATTGGAGGTATGTCTGGCAGTACTTGCCTGTGTTGAATCATGTGATTCATTGCAGCCCTGATTCCCAACACACAGCAAGCACACATTGCACTGTGTGTGGCACCAAGCCAATCATCGCTTTATCTTTTCTTGATTCATTTATTAATCTTTATGATCTTTTCGTCAATAAGTGTTTGATATGCGTGCCTTCTCTATATATTTATATGCTGGGAGGAGTACGGGGATCACAAAATTTGTCAAGCATAAAGGGCTCCCTGTTGTTATAAAATTATACAAAATTAAATGCTGTGTTTTATCCCCCACTAGCTCTGGCACCGCAGTGCCCCAAATCTGATAGCTGTCTCGCCAGAATCACACACCCCAATTCCACGGTGGCCCAGTGTCTCTAGCTGCCGCACACTTCCTTACACTTAAATCGCTACATGAAAGAACACACAACACAATGACCTCTGATCCAATTGATAAGATATAATTGCCCACCTAAACATACAAAACCCAATACACATCCATCCCGTAAGAACATCCATAACAACCTGTAAAGGTACAGCGTGGAATCTCAACGTCAGCCTCCATGCTGTCCCCAGCTACTCTCCTCCCTCCTTCTCCTCCTTTCCATTCCTGTCTCCTCCCCTTCCTTCAAACTTCTCTCCCACCCATCCTTCCTTCCCATCCAATGACAGACCTCATTCTATCTTGCACCTGCCTCGCCTGTGACATCATCCCACAACTCCCCAGCAGAAAAAGCATGAGTCCCTGTCTACACACCAAGCTCTGTGTTTAAGCACTCTACCATTTTGTAGCCTCATCCTATGTTAAAGATGGAAATAAAAATAATCTGTGTCTAGAACAAATGAAACTCCAGACGGATGATCAAAATGTGAATGCATATTGCTCCTGAGAGACACAGCCAGAATACAGCAAATACAGAGGCGAATGCCAGCAGGAAACCACTGAACTGAGAACAGGACCCCCATTGGAGGAATCAGAGAAAGAACTGGAAGAGCTTGAAGGAGCTCGAGACCCCATATGTACAGCAATGCCAACCAACCAGAGCTTCCAGGGACTAAGCCACTACCTAAAGACTATACATGGACTGACCCTGGACTCTGACCTCATAGGTAGCAATGAATATCCTAGTAAGAGCACCAGTGGAAGGGGAAGCCCTGGGTCCTGCTA
>NW_022652661.1:0-1667 GCF_011064425.1 Rattus rattus
TATGGCTGCTGGGGACAGAAATCAGGCTCTTTGTAAGAGCACTACTCATTCTTAGCCACTCAGCCATTTCTCCAGACCCACGCTAATTCTTAAAGATACAAAACAAGGAAATGGCTCAGTCGTTAAGAGCAAATACTGCTCTTCCAGAAGACCCGAGTTCAATTTCGAGCAGCCACGGAGATTTGCTTACAATTACCTGTAGTTCCAGCTCCAGGGTGACCCAAAGCCTCTGGCCTTCGCAGGCATGCATAGTCACATAATTTAAAAAATGTAACATTTTTAAACTGAGCCTGGAGAGATGGCTCCATGGTTAGGAGCACTGGCTGTTCTTGTAGAGGACCAGGTTTTGACTCTCGGCCCCCACAGGGTGGTTCACAACAGTAACTCCAGTTCCAGGGCATCCAGGGTCCTTTTCTGGTCTCCACAGACCCTAGGCATGCACATGAATTTCAGGGAACCTAACATGGGCCAAAACAGTCACACATAAAAGATTTTGTTTCGTGAAAATACTGCCAGAAAAATGGAAGAAAAATCCTGCAGAGGGCAGGAGATGACTAGGGGAATAGATCTTTGATGATCGAGAGAATCGGAAAAGTGTTGGTGCTCTCTGTAACTGGGAGACCTGGAGACCCCAGGATGGTTGATCGATTCATTTGAATCTAGGTCCCTTAAAGTGACATCAACGTGGCATCTTTCCCACTGATTTACTTTGTGCTCCCATCAACGTCTAAGCTCCCATGAAAAGGTAAACTTGAGGGAGACTGGGGATGTGGACGAAGGGAACAGTTCCATTAGTCAGGATGGTTTATATAGTCAGGCGTGACAGTCACAATGGAATGATGAAATTCAGTGACTTCCTGGGCGCAGTAGCCCAGGGGCTACAGCAGGGGGACTGCCATGAGTTTGGGGCTTGTTATATAGTTAGTTCTATGCTAGCTTAGGCTTACAAGACTTTGTCACACAAACCAAAAACACAAGTCAAAACAAAAGCCTTGACAAACAGTCCACTTGAGGGAGGAAGGGTTTAGTTCAGCTTGCAGTTTGTAAGGCGGTGTCGTCCATCACAGAAGGGAAGGTGTTGAGGTGGGAGCACCCACAGTCAAGAAACAGAGAGCAGGCGGGTAGTGGAGCTGGACTATGAGACTTCAAGGCCCACCCTGAGTAGCCCTACTTCAAGCAATCTTCCACCCACTAAAGGTGTCACAGCTTCCCAAAGCAACGCCATCAGCTGGGGACCGAGTGTTCAAACCCCGGAGCCCATGCGGGACATTCAGATGCAAACCACAACACCCTTTTGATTCTGTGATTTTCGCCCCCTGCAATTGTGGGGCCTTGTAGTTTGCAAAGCCAGGGGTGATGTGGGCATTGTGAAGACCGAAGCTTGTGCTGTTTTGGATGTCTTCTGTAAGAAGAAGAATATAATAATGTATGTAAAAACAGATGCAAGATGGAGAGAGAGGCATTCGAAAATGAAGAAGCTTGGATTTAAACTTAATAGCTCTGTTCTCCTCTGGCCATGACTTCCCCAGGGGCCAGTAAAGTTCTTTTTTTTTTTAAGTGTGGTGTGTGTGTGTGTGTGTGTGTGTGTGTGTGTGTGTGTACATGCCCAATGCACATCCACATGTGTGAGCATATGTGTACGTGCAGACCCAATTGCACATAAAGCC
>NW_022652662.1:0-1656 GCF_011064425.1 Rattus rattus
TTTATCACTATTGCTCTATAATACTGCTTGAGTTCTGGGATAGTGATTCCCCCTGAAGTCCTTTTATTGTTGAGGATAGTTTTAGCTATCCTGGGTTTTTTGTTATTCCAGATGAATTTGCAAATTGTTCTGTCTAACTCTTTGAAGAATTGGATTGGTATTTTGATGGGGATTGCATTGAATCTGTAGATCGCTTTTTTTATTCTTTTATAGTTCTTTTTGTTTATACTTGGTTGACTTCAACCCTGGGTGTGATTATTTCCTGCAGTCTACTTCTCTAGGGTGCATTTACTCCTTTATGTTCTAGAGCTTTTAAGTGTGCTGTTAAACTGCTAATGTATCCTCTCTGCAGTTTTTTTTTTTTTTTGGAGGAATTCAGAGCATGAGTTTTCCTGTTAGCACTGCTTTCATCGTGTCCCATAAATTTGGGTATATTTTGTCTTCATTTTCATTAAATTCTAAAAACTCTTCAATTTCTTTCTTGACCAGTTATCAATGAGTAAAGCATTGTTCAGCTTCCATGTGTATTTGGACTTTCTGTTATTTTTGTTGTTATTGAAGACCAGCCTTAGTCCAAGGTGATCTGATAGGATGCAAGGGATTATTTCAATCTTCTTATATCTGTAGACACCTTTTTTCCTGTTTTGTGACTGGTTATATGGTCATTTTTTGGAGAAGGTACAGTGAGGTGCTGAGAAGAAAGTATATTCTTTGTTTTAGGATGAAATGTTATATAAATATTTGTTAAATCCTTTTGTTTCATAACTTCTGATAGTTTCTCTATGTCTCTATTTATTTTCTGTTTCCATGATCTGTCCATTGCTGAGACTGGAGTGTTGAAATCTCCTACTATTATTGTGTGAGGTGCATTCTGTGACTTGACCTTTAGTAAAGTTTTTGTTTTTGGTTTTGGTTTTGGTTTTTGGTTTTTTTTTGTTTGTTTGTTTAATGAATGTAGGTGCCCTTACATTTGGAGCATATATATTCATGATTGGGAGTTCATCTTGGTGGATTTTTTCTTTGATGAATATGAAGTGTCCTTCCTTATCTTTTTTGATAACTTTTAGTTGAAAGTCCATTTTATTCGATATTAGAATGGCTGTTCCAACTTCTTTCTTCAGACCATTTGCCTGAAAAATTATTTTCCAATCTTTACTTCTGGTGTAGTGTCTGTTTTTGTCACTGAGGTGTGTTTCCTCAGTGCAGTAAAATGCTGGGTCCTTTTTATGTATCCAGTCTATTAGTTTATGTCTTTTTTAGGGGAATTGAGTCCATTGATGTTAAGAGAGATTAAGGAATAGTGATTGTTGTTTCTTGTTATTTTTGTTGTTAGAATTGGAATTACGTTTCTGTGGCTCTCTTTTCTTTATGTTCAGTTGCAAGGAGATTACTTTTTTTTTTTTTTTTTTTTTTTTTTTTTTTTTTTTTTTTTTTTTTTGTTTTTTTTTTTTTTTTTTTTTTTTGCATTTTCTATGGTGTAGTTTCCCTCCTAGTATTGGAGTTTTCTATCTGTTATCCTTTGTAGGGATGGATATGTGGTAAGATATTGTGTAAATTTGGTTTTATCATGGAATATCTTGGTTGAGAATTTTGCTGGATATAGTAGCCTGGGCTGGCATTTGTGTTCTCTAAGTGTCTGTATAACATCTGCCCAGG
>NW_022652663.1:0-1635 GCF_011064425.1 Rattus rattus
TACAGCTTGAAGAAACCATTGAAAGCGCTTTTTGCCCCTAATTCCCTGGACTTTGGGGGACTAAAAGTAGTTATTCTGAGGTTGTTTTTCTGAGGAATTTAGAAATGCTTATAATTTAACAGGGAGAAATTAGCTCAAACTGATTATACATAATCTAATTCGGTGGAAAACCTTGTATTTATTACTAACCTAAAGTTTTAATCTTTTACATTCGAAAGTATATTATAATGCATTACATTCTCTCCCATGATCTCTTAAGGTAATCTCTTAAACAGTGAAGAAAACTTGTATGTCTTTTAAACTCATCTATTATTTCTAGCTATATGTTTATAAGCTATTTAGAATTTGTTTATAGAGATATTCTATCTTCTGTTAATTAAGTAAACATTTGTTCTTTCATATTTTTCTTTATTTTTTATATAAAGAAATATACTTGTATGCACTCTACATTCTCTTTACCAAATCGTACCAGATTTTCTGTAATACATCTCCTGACACCATGTCTTCATCTTTATACTTTTTAGATCTCATCAAAAAATCAGATTCTAGTGTCACTCATGAAGGAATCTATTGAAGCACAAGCACCAATTAAAGCAATACCCTCGCCTAAAATGAATGATTCTTCATTCATTCAGTAGCCATCAAATGCCAAAACCCCTCTATATGGCATTGTAAGGGGTTAGTCCTCCATCTAAGCCCTGACTCTAGCTACGGCTTGTCATGTGAAAGCATTGTGTTAATACAGGTGCTGTAATGGGTTCAAGGAGTGTGAGAACCATGGCTACCCAGAGGATACTTTTCATTCTCTGCAAACCTATACTTCAAGCAATTTTTTTGATACAGTAGAGATCAATACAATGTCCATTGCAAGAAGGCAGGAACATACTCATCTAATTATGATGGAGATGTTATTAAAAATTTTAGTTTCTAAATGCCTTTTATTTATGTAAAATTCCAGAAAATTTTATTTCTGTTTATTGTCTGAAACATCTTCCTTTCATTCGTAACAAACACAATGATAGTTCTAATTTTTGAAATTACATTATAATATAATGTATATGTATCAAACTTTTCTAAATTTGTGTGCATGTGTATCCCATTTTTAACAGTATTAATTTTTTTCTTAATGTTTTCTTGCTGTATTAACACGATCATAAGATTTTCTTTTTTTTTTTTCTAGCACGACCTTTTTTTTTTTATTAACTTAGTTATTTCTTATACATCAGAAAGTCTCTTTCTGCTTCGGGGCAAACATCCTCCCCTCCCCTTCCCTATAAGTGTTCCCTCCCCACCTCCCCCCATTGCCGCTTCTCCCCAACAGTCTAGTCTACTGCTGGGGGAGTTCAGTCTTAGCAGGACACAGGGCTTCCCCTTCCACTGGTGCTCTTACTAGGGTATTCATTGCTACCTATGAGGTCAGAGTCCAGGGTCAGTCCATGTATACTCTTTAGGTAGTGGCTTAGTCCCTGGAAGCTCTGGTTGCTTGGCATTGTTGTACATATGGGGTCTCAAGCCCCTTCAAGCTCTTCCAGTTCTTTCTCTGATTCCTTCAACGGGGGTCCTATTCTCAGTTCAGTGGTTTGCTGCTGGCATTGGCCTCTGTATTTGCTGTATTCTGGCTGTGTCTCTCAGGAG
>NW_022652664.1:0-1649 GCF_011064425.1 Rattus rattus
AAACATGTCATTTTTCCAAAAAGATTTTCCAGTAAATTGTAAGTTTACTGGTTTTCTGATAATAATTGACTTTATTAGTTATTTCCCTTCAGTGTTTACTTGTTTGGAAATTACATCATTCTAAACTCTGGCCTCATTTTTTTCCCCTAAATGTCTATCATTTTTATTTTTAACCTATTTTCAACCTCTGTGTACATTTATTATAGTATATATACTGTGCTTCATTAATAAGTAATATTTTAAATTCCAAACAGCGTTAACAAGCATGTGATTAGAGATTGCAAATTTGATTCATATTATAAAATCAAATCATCTTTCTCTCTTTAATTTCAATTATAAAGAGACTTGAGGCCCCAGGGAGAGGGGAAGCCTAGTGGGGGCAAAGGACATTCTTTTGGAGACAAGAGGGAGGAGGAATGGGATATGGGACTGTGGGAAGGGGCAGCAGGTTGGATGGGGCAATGCCTGAACAAAAAATAATTTTAAAAAAATCTAAATTTCTACACTTTCTTGGATGGTAAATCTTGCCTGTCAAGTAGATGGGATTGGAAACTCCATGAACATGATCCTTCTGCATGCCTCTGAGGTAATTACTAGCTGGGGTAGCTTGCCCTGGTAATACCCACCTTTAACATTGGTGGTGCCCTTCCATGAGCAGGAGATCATGACTGAGCAATAAAAAAGGGAGATGAGCAATCTGAAGGTGCAATCTGAGTGCTTTCCTCAAACTCCTGCTGCCTGTACTTCTTGTCCATTATGGATTGTACTCTTTACCAGTGAGCCAAAAGGAAGGCCTCTTTCCTTATATAGCCTTTGTCACAATAAAATGACGTAGCTACTGTACCTAGTTTTGGTGAACGAAATAAAAGGTGTCTCCATAGGCTTAGTCACTTTAATCATGGTACACAGTTAGTGGCAGTGTTTTGGGGAAGTTTAGGAGATGTGGCCTAGCTCAAATATTTGTGTCCATGGGTCAGGGTTTGAGAAGCTATGGCCTAACTTTAATTACAGTTTAAAACTCTGGTAATGAGTCAGATTCCTGATTCCTTTCTCTAATCTTTGTATTGGGTTGAGGCAGTAATATAGGGTCCATGGGATGAGTATGTTTTTTGGTTATTTTATTTATTTACATTTTGAATGTTACCCCACTTCCCAGTTTCCTTTCTGCAAACCCCTATCCTATCTGTTCTTGCCCTGCTTCTATGTGGCTGCTCCCCAAATCATCAACAAACTTCTGCCTCACCTTCCTAGCATTCCTCTAAGCTAGGGCTTCCAGCCTCCACAGGACCAAGGGATAAGTATGTTTATTATAACACTTACGGAACATTCATGTGCTCCTTGGGGTCCTGTCCAAATTAAAACATGTTGGAAAATGTCTTTTGTGTTCTTTTATGTTCAGCAAATCATAAAGAATATTTTAGCAGAGGAGAAGGCAAAACATATACCAACTCTGTTATTTCAATAATGTCTCAATCACAAACAACTTAAACCACATAAACATAAGTTTTATTAAAACTGTTTGCAAAAGAGCATTATTTCAAAAACTTATTAATATAATGTTTATTTAAATAATAGAGAGGGGAGACAGAGAGACAGAGAGAGAGAGAGAGAGAGACAGAGACAGAGAGAGAGAGACAGAGAGAGAGAGA
>NW_022652665.1:0-1647 GCF_011064425.1 Rattus rattus
TGGTTGTACCAGTCTGCAACCCCACCAACAATGGAGGAGTGTTCCTCTTTCTCCGCATCCTCGCCAGCATTTGCTGTCACCTGAGTTTTTGATCTTAGCCATTCTCACTGGTGTGAGGTGAAATCTCAGGGTTGTTTTGATTTGCATTTCCCTGATGACTAAAGATGTTGAACATTTCTTTAGGTGTTTCTCAGCCATTCGGCATTCCTCAGCTGTGAATTCTTTGTTTAGCTCTGAACCCCATTTTTAATAGGGTTATTTGTCTCCCTACGGTCTAACTTCTTGAGTTCTTTGTATATTTTGGATATAATGCCTCTATCTGTTGTAGGATTGGTAAAGATCTTTTCCCAATCTGTTGGCTGCCGTTTTGTCCTCCTAGCCATTTCTTAGTCCAAGTTGACAATGCAAACCAAACCTCTTACATTCTAATGTTATTGTGTCACAGGCATGGCATCTGTGTCAGTCATTGATGCTCTAGGTAATGCTTCCCGTCAGTGATGGAGATCACTACTCTTTCAATTAAAACTATCTTGTGTTGGAACTAGAGTAAAATTTATGAAAAATTGCTAGACAAGTGCCAATGTATTTTTCTTTTTTGGGATTTGGTGTTTTGAGGTTTTTACTCTATCTCCACAGCTCCCAGTATCCTGCCCTTCAGAGATTTCCCCCCCAATTTATTTATTTAGATATTCACTTTATATCCTGGTTGCAGCCCCCCTCTTCTTCTAGTCCCCTCACAAGGCTCATCCTCCATCTTCTCTCTACTTCTCCTCTAAGAAGGGGGAGGATGCCCTGGGTACCAACCTACCCTGGAACATCAAGACACTGCTTGAGTAGGCACATGCTCTCCCACTGAGGCCAGGCAAGGCAGTCCAGTTAGGGGAACAGGATCCACGGCTTAGCTATTCCTTAATCCAAGCACATACAGGAATATGACCGGACCTGAAAGAGAGACCAGCTTGTGTGTGGTAGGGCGTGTCAGTGTATTGAGACTTAGTTTCTCAAACCCCAGATCATGGCAAGGAATGTCGGTCCCTGTCTGCATCATATATTTTCAGTGCCACTACAGAGCTCTACAAATTCTCATGGGGAAAATATATGTGAGGCTTCGCTAGTTTCCAGGCCAGCATTCCTTCTGTGAGTGACTCCCATGGTCTCCTAGTACATCCCTCAGTTTAGGGTAGGTCTGGTCTTCAAGTCACGCTCAGTACTGGCATTTAGATCCAGGGTGGTTCCCACCTGAGCTGCAAGGGTTGCTCCTGTCTCTGTGGCTTGTATTCATTCATTCCTCATCATTTTCATATGTATTTTCTGTAAAAAAAAATTTTCATTGATTCTTTGTGAATTTCACATCATGCACCCCAGTCCCACTCATCTCCCCATCCCTTCATACCTGCCCTCCACCCTTGTGGAAGTTGTAATGTCTGACAGTGTATCCCACGGTATACCCTTTTATCCACATTTCTTTACTTGTAAATGTTCATTTCAATGAGTCTGGTTTGAGGCCTCTGGCTCCTGCTATGCTATCAGTACTGGATCCTCATGCGGACGCCTCTTGGATATCCTGTTGTTGCTGTGTGTCAAGGAGATCCTGCAGCTTTGGATCTGCAGGACTGGCACCTTCATTTATTCTAGCAGTTCTTGGAG
>NW_022652666.1:0-1647 GCF_011064425.1 Rattus rattus
GTCCTGGAACTCACTCTGTAAAGAAGGCTGACCTTGAACTCAAGGTTTGCCTGCCTCTGCCTCCCACGTTCTGGTACTTCCCTCATCATCCAGCTTTACTTTCTTAATAAAAAACAACATCCTCTCTTTTTTTCCCCCATTTTTAATTGGATATTTTCTTTATCTACATTTCAAATATTATCCTCCTTCCCCTCCAGAAAACCTGCTATCCTGTCCCCCAACTCTGCTTCCATGAATGTGCTCCCCTCCCACCCACCCACTCCTGCCTCCCTGCCATGGCATTTCCCTACACTGGGGAATCCAGCCTTCAAAGGACCAAGGGCTTCTCCTCCTATTGATTCTAGACAATGCCATCCTCTGTTACATATGCGGATGGAGACATGGGTTCCTCAGTGTATACTCTTTAGTTGGTGGTTTAACCCTGAGAGCTCTGCGGTGGGTCTGGTTGGTTCCTATGGGGTTGCAAACCCCTTCAGCTACCACAGTCCTTTCTGTAACTCTTCCATTGGAGACCTAATTCTCAGTTCAATGGTTGACTGTGAGTATCCACCTCTATATTTGTCAGACTCTGAGGAATCTCTCAGAAGACAGCTATATCAGGCTTCTATCAGTGTGCACCTCTTGGCATCCGCAATAGTGACTGAGTTTGGTGACTACATGTGGGATGGATCCCCATGTGTGGCAGTCTCTGGAAGGCCTTTCCTTCAGTATTTGCTCCACACTGTCTCCATAACTCCTCCTGTGAGTATTTTCCCCCTTCTAAGAAATACTGAAGCATCCCACTTTGGTCTTTTTCTTCTTGATCTTAATGTGGTCTGTAAATTGTATCTTGGGTATTGCAAACTTTTGGGGACTGGAAAGATGGCTCAGCAGTTAATAGCACTAGCTGCTCCTCCAGGAATCCTCAGTTCAAGTCCCAGAAACCACATGGTGGCTCACAATCATATGTAATGGGATCTGATTCCTCCTTATGATGTACAAGAAAACAGAGAGCTCATATACAATGTCCTCTCTTACTTCAGAAGCATATGTTTGTGTTTTTTAATAGCTAACTCACAAGTGACTCAAATTTATGCTACACAAAGACAAGATTCCTAACTGTTACCATTTGACAGTAAAGAAATCTAATTATATGCTGTGGAAAACACTACTCTGAGTTTCTTTTTCTAGGGAAGGAGGGACCTTAGTTATTTGGGGGGAAGGCATTGAATTTTCATTTATCTTGCCATATCTATGGAATAAATACAATCTGATATCTACTGCTCTCTTTGCATCAATAAAACAACAAATTGACTGCAAAGACCTTTATGTCTGCACATTTCTGAAAGAATTGACTTTTGTTAGCTGTGTCTGCATTTTGAAGAGTTTGAATTGAATGATGACTCCTAAGGGTTTTGAGAAATTTGACATTTAATAATGTCAACATTATCTGGTTTTATGCTTATCATAATTTGAAGGAATTTGCTTAACTTCATAACCTCAGAACTTTTTAATTTACACAACTTCTTACTACAGACATTAATTTGCCTGCAGTTACAATTACAGAACACCAAATGTCTGCACAGGAAGGGAAGAATTTAGCATGTTTTTCAACATGATACAATAAATATTTAAAATAATTCTGACAAAATTTTGAAGTAGTAAACA
>NW_022652667.1:0-1646 GCF_011064425.1 Rattus rattus
ATAGGTAGCAATGAATATCCTAGTAAGAGCACCAGTGGAAGGGGAAGCCCTGGGTCCTGCTAATACTGAACCCCCAGTGAACTAGACTGTTGGGGGGAGGGCGGCAATGGGGGGAGGGTGGGGAGGGAAACACCCATAAGGAAGGGGGGGAGGGAAGGGGATGTTTGCCCGGAAACCGGGAAAGGGAATAACACTCGAAATGTACATAAGAAATACTCAAGTTAATAAAAAATATATATATATATCTAGAAGATTAAAAGACATTTTAGCAATCAAGATTGACCATCATAAATTTAACAAATTTACATACCAGTAATAGCTCATAAATATTTTCATTCAAATGACTGCCGAGTCCTGTAAGCAAACAGCTTTAGAGTTTAAATTTATTTTCCCTTTTAAGGTGATCCTTAAGAATATATGGTCTACTGATCATGAAGTCAGGCTTGCAAAACAATGAGGAAATATTTTAGTTTAATTCATCATAGTGATTAATATAAAGACCTAAAGACTTTTAAGTTAGACTTAAAAGTAGTTAGTGTAAAATATTTACCCCAAAATTTCAACCCATACACTGTGACATACAGAATGGATAATTTTCAAGTGTTTATTGATATTTGTAAATCTGACCTGTCTGTCTTAGCAACCATTTTCTGTTCATAATTGAACTAAGTAGGCTGTTCCCTAGAACATAAAAAATGCCTCCTTTCAAGATAAATATAAAAACAACATGACCCAGCAGGTGAAACAAAGTCACCTTATTGGTTCTCGGGTCAAAAGACTTGAGCATAGCAAACTAGAATACATAAGAAGAGTTAAAGAATCCATGTCTGTTAAGTTAGAGACTGTTTAGTCAGGAAAGTTTATTGCAAAAAAAAAAAAACTGTTACTGGTGTAAAAGGTATTCCTATATAACCCTATACTTATCAGTTATAGATGTAATGAAAATATGGCATAATTCCTGTGGGGGTATAAACATGGGGTCCATTCTGTACTTGTAAAATTAAACTTGAAGAAAGGAAAATTTTTTTGTTGTGGCACTTAGTGCAGTATCAGAGTTTTATTGGTGCTTGCATTTGCCTATAAAATAAACCTTTATTTCACCATAAGAAGTTATTTTTAAAGATTTGGTTTTTTTCTATTTTATTTTGTTTGCATAATGTTTTGCCTGAATTTACATATGTGCAGCATGAAAATATAGTTCCTGCTTAGGATAGAAGAGAGTGTCAGCATCCATGGTAAATAGATGTACAAACAGATATGAGCTTCTTTGTGGATTCTAGGAACCAATTTGTGTCCTCTTCAAAAGCAGCAAATGTACCTTACCTCTGAGTCATCTTTCTAATTCCCCCAAGTGAAAACTTTTTACAGCCAAAATCATACAATAAATATCAACAAAGTGAACAGAATTTCAAGTTGGTACACAAACCACATTTAACCAAGTTAACAATTTTTTTTTATTAACTTGAATATTTCTTATATACATTTCGAGTGTTATTCCCTTTCCCGGTTTCCGGGCAAACATCCCCTTCCCTCCCCCCTTCCTTATGGGTGTTCCCCTCCCCACCCTCCCCCCATTGCCGCCCTCCCCCCGACAGTCTAGTTCACTGGGGGTTCAGTCTTAGCAGGACCCAGGGCTTCCCCTTCCA
>NW_022652668.1:0-1482 GCF_011064425.1 Rattus rattus
GTCTTTTGCTGTCTCTGCTACCCTCTCAAGTCCCACCCTTGCCCGACTAAACTCATTCTCTACTATACAGCTGTGTGGCTGGTTTCTCAGGGGGAAGAGACACCTCAGCATCGTCTGCAGAGTCACTCCCTTCCCCTATACCTGACTACACCTCCACCAAACATATTCCTTCTCCCTTACCTTTTTATAAACCCAACATCCACCATGCCAATGTCATAACAGTTGCTTCAGAACATTCATCCTTGGGGCTTGGTGGAGGCAGAGGAACAAGGATCATGCGGTGTGGAGTGAGCTAGTATTTGATAAGCGTGAGGCTGGAATGGACACAAGCTGTGGAAAAGAAGGTCTATACCAACTGAAGGAAAATACAGAGGTAACATAGATCAAACATGAAGCTAGGCTGTTCTTAGCATCCTCAGGGCTTAAAGATAATTAAAGCTATACAAGGTTACAGAGTTAAGCAAAAAAGAAGGGGGAATGAGAAAGAGTAAGAGAGGGAGGGATAGGTAAGGAGGAGATGGAACAGTAGAAAGTCAACAACAGTATGGGTGTAAAACCAAAGTGATAGGTCTTAAGATCTAACAAGAAACAGAAAACTAAAGCAAAAGCAGTAAGAGATATTTATGAAAGAATAAAGATTGAAAAGTATAATAACCAAAAAAAAAAAAGGGATACCTGTGTGGGGTCATGGGACTTTAATCCTAGCACTCAGGAGCTAGAGACAGGCAAAGTTAAAGGCTGCTTGATGTACAGTTGATGTATATAGTGAGTCCCGGGTACACCAAGGACACCTAGCAGACTCTGTTTCAGAAAACAAACAAGTAAAGAATCAAAAGACAGACAAACAGAAACAAAGAACGGAAAAAGAAAAGTAAATAAACAAACTAAAAGTAAGCAAAAGACAAAAATGACATAAAAGTCCAATAGATTCAAAAATGTATACTAGACTGTTCTTTTCCCTGTTGGGAAAGCTTTTGAATTCTCTCCCTGGGGTGTGTCCTATGGCAGGCTATGCCCGGTGGGGTGTGGCAGGTACAGTGCAGCAGCTCCAGTTCAACCCCATCAGCCTTGATTTGAGTCCACAGATTCCTAGTGGAATTTAGACAAAGTGCCTTTTGTATCGTGTTTCTTAGCTGTGTTAAATTCAGCTCTCTAATGATCGATTTTGCCTCCCATGAAATGGGAGCCTCCTCCCACCAACTCGCCCCCCCACCCCATCCCCCACCCCTCTACCCCCTAACCCACCCCACCCCAGGCCAGGGATCAGTTTCAGGTTCTTATGCCCAGGCTCACTTTGTCCGTCTCATTTTTATTTCCTGTTCCACAGCTCCTGCTGATACTCCCTGTGCTGGTGTCACATTCAGGTCTCTGGGCTCACAGCCTGGCCTGCTCTCTCTGCCTTTTGTTTTGCAGCTCCTAGCTCCACAGCCCAGTCTGTGAGGTCCTGCTTCTCTCTGCCTGTGGGGTGTGCAACCAGCTATT
>NW_022652669.1:0-1648 GCF_011064425.1 Rattus rattus
GCAAGCTGAACACACACACACACACACACACACACACCAGGACGAAGCAAGTAAAATCCTAGAGATACAGAAAAAAGTAATTTAGCAATTTATTAATGCCAACATAAAATCAGGGTTTTGTTTTATTAGTATTTTCACACTTAACGTAGCTGGTAAATTTAATTTTGCATGCATTAAATATTAGGTCGAAATGAATCTAGAAAAAAAAAAAAGACTTGACACCCAAAATATCATCTCTATTTCCCTGCTTCTCTGTCCTACTTCCTCCCCACGCCAACAGAAGTAGAAGTCCTGGGACCTGTCGGGCTAGCTGTTCCAGAAGTTGGCAGAGCAAAGACCACGCGTTGGAACTTGGAAGACTTTGGGGGTTGGTTTTTTGGTTTTTGGTTTGCATAGCGCGGGGCGGAGTGCTGCAGCAATGAATTTTGGCATATCAACTACGCCATATCAAGTTGCTCCGTTTCTGGAGTTATTCTCAGCAGCTAAGAGAAGGTTTTCTGGCCCACTCAAGCTTCCCACTTTCTAAGCGTGGCGGCCCCCGCCCTTCCTTGGCAATTCTTTCTCACCAGCCTACTCCCTACTAGAGTCTTCCAAAAGGATTCCCACATCCGCCCGCTACCCGGTGCACCGCCCACCGCAGCACGTCACCGCGAGGGCGTGGCCAGGTGGAGCTCCGCCTCCCGTTGCGCGCAGGCGCGGGACCCTCAAACCCTGACTTGGTCTGTGGAGCTTCCCGGCTTCTCGGCCGGAAGCTCGGCCTAGCGCCTGGAAGGGAGCGGCCGGAGCGGGAACGGACGCGGCCGGGTCCGCGCGGGTGAGCGTGCGCCGCCCTGGCAGCTCGGGCCTCCGGCTCCCGCTCCTGTGCCCCATAACCTGCGTGCTAGACGGCGGCTGCGGGATAGATCACGCCGCTCGTCCCGGTCCTCGTGACGTGCGCGCGCCTGGAGCGCGGGCCCGCGGGCGGATAGGGAGGGAGGGAATGCGCGGGGTGCGGGCGTTGCCTAGAGCAGGAGGAGTGGGTTGTAGGCTCTCTGCCGCCTGGAGCGCCCCACCCATTCCCGCTCCTCGGAAACTCTAGGCGGTTTGGGTGCCATGTTGTTGTTTTTTTTTTTTTTAATGGAAAATGGGTGCTAGCGACTTAAGTTTTGTTTTGTTTTTTGAGAAAATTAAGTATATTTCATAGTCCCAAAATGTTAAACATTCTTTCCCCAATCACTAATTTGTGTGTTCTCCAGAGCAAGAATACTTGGTTTCTAACACTTAGGAATTGTTATTTGAATAAACTTAGTTCCTATGTAGCTGGGTTCTTCATCTGCTTCTGTGTGTGTGTGTGTGTGTGTGTGTGTGTGTGTGTGTGTGTACACGCGCGCGCGCGCGCGTGCGTGTATATTAGTGTTTTTCTTTGTAATGTGGAACTCAGGCCCTCAGGTGCCAGCAATGCACTCTACCACTGAAGTACATTCCCAATCATAATATATGTAGATATACATGTATTTATTATTATATGTGTATTATGCAAGAAATTGTGTGTGTGTGTGTGTGTGTGTGTGTGTGTGTGTGTGTGTGTGTGTGTGAATTTAGGGTTGTAGTAAACCTACTTTTCCAGATTGTGAAGCAACAAAGAATGAGCACTCTTAAGTATATAAAT
>NW_022652670.1:0-1655 GCF_011064425.1 Rattus rattus
GGTAGCAATGAATATCCTAGTAAGAGCACCAGTGGAAGGGGAAGCCCTGGGTCCTGCTAAGACTGAACCCCCCAGTGAACTAGACTGTCGGGGGGAGGGCGGCAATGGGGGGAGGGTGGGGAGGGGAACACCCATAAGGAAGGGGGGGAGGGAAGGGGATGTTTGCCCGGAAACCGGGAAAGGGAATAACACTCGAAATATACATAAGAAATACTCAAGTTAATAAAAAAAAAAATAAAAAAAAAAAAAAAGATGGTTTTTTTTAGATAGATATCAGTAACCCAAGTTAAATCAATAGCATTTAAACTATTTAAACAATCATATAATACCTAATACCTAAGGGCATGAAACAGATCATTAAAAATTTTCCAACCAACCAAAAGGTGCCATGGGCTAGATGGTTTTAGTGAAGAATTCTATTAGTCTTTCAAAGAAGAGCCAATACTGTCCCACAAAAATAGTATTTATTATATATTACTTTTATTTTATAATTATTGTTTTATTATTATTATTATTATTATTATTATTATTTTATAAAACTATATTCCTCAAACTATTCCACAAAATAGAAGCACAAATAACATTGAAATACTTATTCTATGAGGTCACAGTCACCCTGATAGCTAAAACAGACTAAAATTCAACAAACAGGGAGAACTTCAGATAAATTTCTGTCATGACTACTGATGCAAAAATACTCAATAAAATACTCAACAAAGCTAATCCAAGAACTTATGTAAAAATATCATCCACTATGATCAAGTAGGCTTCATTCCAGGATTGCAAGGATCATTCAAATATCCATCAATGTAATCTATATTGATTAAAAGAACGGAGAAAAAATAACATTATCATCTTACTGCATGTTGAAAAATCCAGCAAATTTCATGTTAAAAATCTTGGAAAGATTAGGGATACAAGATGAATGCCTAAATATAATAAAAGCAATATAAGCAAGTCAATAGCTAACATTAAAGTGAGTGGGGAGAAACAAAACACTTCCACTAAAATCAGAGAAAAGACAAGGCTGCCCACTCTCTTCTTATTTATTTATTATAATATTTGAAATGCTAGGTAGAGTAATAAAACAATGAAAAGAGATTACGTGGTTATAAATTAGAAAGGAAAAAGTCAAATTATCATATCATTTTCAGATAATATGATGCTATTCATAAGTGAACCAAAACGTCTACCACAGATCTCCTATAGCTAATAAATACCTTCAGCAAAATGGCAGGATACTAAATAAACTCAAAAAGATGAATAGCCCTCCTTAACCCAATTGAAATGGGCTGCGATAGAAGTTACAGACAAAAATACCCTTCAACCCCAGCTCCGAAAAAAAGAAAAAAAAAAAAAAAAAAAAAAAAAAAAGAAAGAAAAAAAAAAAGAAAAAAAAAAAAAAAAAAAGAAAAAAAAAAAAAAAAAAAAAAAAAAAAAAAAAGAAAAAAGAAAGAAAAAAAAAAAGAAAAAAAAATACCCTTCAAAATAGTCAAATGCAAACATGTAAATGTTTTGGCACAATTTTATCCAAGAAAGTGAAAAACCTGTAAAACTAGTGCTTCAAGTCTCTGAAGAAAGAATTTGAGGAAGATATTAGAGGGTAGATCTGTACTTCTTTTGTCTCAGTAGGATTTTTTTTTTTTTTTTTATTA
>NW_022652671.1:0-1654 GCF_011064425.1 Rattus rattus
ATTGGTCTCTGTGGACCATGCTAGGAGTGCTAGGTTATACATGTGCTCCACCCATTGGTCTCTCTGTGGACCATCCTAGGAGTGCTAGGTTATAAATGTACCACCCATTGGTCTCTGTGGACCATCCTAGGAGTGCTAGGTTATAAATGTACCACCCATTGGTCTCTCTGTGGACCATCCTAGGAGTGCTAGGTTATACATGTGCACCACCCATTGGTCTCTCTGTGGACCATCCTAGGCGTGCTAGGTTATAAATGTGCACCACCCATTGGTCTCTCTGTGGACCATCCTAGGCGTGCTAGGTTATAAATGTGCACCACCCATTGGTCTCTCTGTGGACCATCCTAGGCGTGCTAGGTTATAAATGTGCACCACCCATTGGTCTCTCTGTGGACCACTCACGGTCTTGAGCAGTGGCAGTAAGAATTTTCACTCTTTAACTTCTTGGCTTGAACCTTGACTTCTGTAAATGTGTGTGTGTGTGTGTGTGTGTGTGTGTGTGTGTGTGTGTGTGTGTTATATCCTACAATATTGCTGAGCTCTTAATAGTTTTTTTCTTATGAATTCAGTGACATTTTCTACACAGATATAACCTGTAAGTACAGATAATGTTATTTTCAAATCTCAAATTTAATTTAATTTTTTTGACATCTTTTACCATTTTTATGCAGTTTGTTAGGACTAGCTGGCCTTTGCTACTTTGCGGGTTCCCCTTTTTCCTACCCTTTATCCCCCAGTTTTACCCCCCAATTTATTCATCCATGTATTTGCATATTTACTTATTTTTGAGGCTGTCTCTCTGTAGACAGACTTTGGCTACTTTGTGGGTTCTGTTTCCTTCCATCTTTCCCCACTTCCTTTCCTTTTCCTTTCACCCCCCCCACCCCCAGTGGTGAGGGAAAGAAGGATAGAGGGGCAGAGAAAGAAACTCATGAATAAAGTCAGGGGGAGGAAAGGGGACAAGTTTGCTCTCTGCCATCAGGATAGCTAATTTCTTCTCTCTCTGTACATGGCTACTCGACAGACTACAACCAAGAGTAACCAACTGCATCAACCATCACCTGGCAGCCAGCCCCACTGTAGGGGTCCAGCATTTGTATATCCAGCCAGCCCCACTGTCGGGGTCCAGCATTTGTAACGAACTATAGAAATGATCCCTGAAAGTATAGTCTTGGGGTCCAGCATTTGTATATCCAGCCAGCCCCACTGTTGGGTCCAGCATTTGTATATCCAGCCAGCCCCACTGTCGGGGTCCAGCATTTATATATCCTCTGAAAAGTCTTTAGAACCCCAAATGTCACACCCTTGCAAAAACTCTCTGCATCTGGTACACTTACGCTGTTAGAACACTAGGCATATTATCAATATAGTCCCTGAGCAGTGTGCTCAAGAGCTGACCCTCCTTCCTGTCCCAGCCTGCAGCCATAAGATGCACTACACTACAGGAGCTGTCAAATGCCAGCATCTGTAAAACACCCTTCCCTCCATCTGCTGCTGTCAGGAGGAGCAGAGGATGTTGCACCTCCTCTCCATCCTCCCTGAGTAGTTCCACAGCCATGATGCCGTTAGTCAGAGCTGCCTGTGGCCAGAAAGGACTTCCTATCCTAGCCCATGTTTTGATGCAGGAAAAGAGATGAAAAAAAAAAAAAAAAAA
>NW_022652672.1:0-1622 GCF_011064425.1 Rattus rattus
CCCAGGCGTGTCTGCCTCTCTGAAGGTTTAGCTCTCCCTCCCACGGGATTTGGGTGCAGAGAACTGTTTATCCGGTCGGTCCCTTCAGGTGCGGTGTCTCAGACGCAGTGGATCTGCTGCTCCTGGGCCCTCCTCTACGGGTACCCAGAGGCCGTATACAGTTTCCTCCTGGGCCAGGGATGTGGGCAGGGGTGGGCAGCGTTGGTGGTCTCCTCCGCTCTGCTGCCTCAGGAGTGCCCGCCCGACCAGGCGGCGAGAACTCCCCTCCAGGGGGCCTGGGAGCAGAGAGCTGCTGAAGGCAGGGAGGGCCTGCGGACCCGAGGCTCAAGTTTGTTTGCGGGGTGCTGCCCACGGGCTCTCCGCGGCGGCAGCAACCAGGAAGATCTGCGCCGCCCCTTCCGGGAGGTTCCGTGCACCAGGGTTCCAGATATCTTTTGGTGTTTTCCTCTGGGGTCAGTACTGTGTCTAGATATTCTTTATATATACAAGCCCTCAAACATGTCAGAGATCTAATAAATATGATGTTTAAGGTGTTTAAACTTACTATGACAGACAAGCTGTTGCAGTGACCCCCAAGGTTTTCCAAGAAGATAATGGATGCAGCAACAAAGGCCTCCACCTGGATTGTGGTAATGCTAATCAATAGGAAGGACCACCCCAATGCCTTGCCCACTCCTGTCTGGATGTAGGAGGTGGCCTTTGCATGTTCCACATCCCCTATGCTGATGAGTCACATCTAAAGATACCCCCACTGATTCTTGGGTGCCTCTCTTATCCTAGGTCGCTGATGAGAGACATAAATTTAAGCCAGTGTTTCTCAGTGTTTCTTATGTTTTGGTGACCCTAGTCATGAAATAAACATCTGATTTGCAGGCAACCCTAAGCTATCCTTGAAAAAGGTCCTCTGACCCCCAAAGGATATAGAAACTATTCTAGGTTCTTTATCAGATTGCCTAATTAAAGTCATTGTCTTTTTGCATCAGAAGATAGAAATTCTTTAGTATCAGGTGTTTGGCTGTGGCTCGAAGTTTTAGTCTTTCATTTACCTCTTTATCAAGAGCATATATTAATAAAGATGTTAAAATAAAATATCTGCTAAGAGGAAAACTCATAGTGCTGAGTGCCTGCAGAAAGAAACAGGAAAGAGCATATATCAGCAGCTTGACAGCACACCTAAAAGCTCTAGAACAAAAAGAAGAAAATACACCCAGGAGGAGTAGAAGGCAGGAAATAATCAAACTCAGAGCTGAAATCAACCAAGTATAAACAAAAAGGACCATAGAACGAATCAACAGAACCAAAAGTTGGTTCTTTGAGAAAATCAACAAGATAGATAAACCCTTAGTCAGACTAACGAGAGGACACAGAGAATGTGTCCAAATTAACAAAATCAGAAATGAAAAGGGAGACATAACTACAGATTCAGTGGAAATTCAAAAAATCATCAGATCTTACTATAAAAGCCTATATTCAACAAAACTTGAAAATCTGCAGGAAATGGACAATTTCCTAGACAGATATCAGGTACCGAAGTTAAATCAGGAACAGATAAACCAGTTAAACAACCCCATAACTCCTAAGGAAATAGAAGCAGTCATTAAAGGACTCCCAACCAAAAAGAG
>NW_022652673.1:0-1633 GCF_011064425.1 Rattus rattus
TTCCACTAGTGCTCTTACTAGGCTATTCATTGCTACCTATGAGGTTGGAGCCCAGGGTCAGTCCATGTACAATCTTTGGGTAGTGGCTTAGTCCCTGGAAGCTCTGGTTGGTTGGCATTGTTGTTCATATGGGGTCTCGAGCCCCTTCAAGCTCTTTCAGTCCTTTCTCTGATTCCTTCAACGGGGGTCCTGTTTCTTAAGAGGTCCACTTCCTACTACCTCTGGCAGGTAGTGGGCTACAAGGGAGGTTAAAATGTTTATGCACCATTATTAAAATTAGGATTTGAAAAAATTAAAGTTATGGGCAATAGAGCTTACTTCTTTGGAATTCTAGCCTCTACTGAAGAGCATCTAAGACATCCAGTCTTATGAACTGAGTAACTTCTGTATCCTTGGACTTTCTTTCTTTTTTGAGAAAATATTTTTATTCAGTGTGGAAGATAAGTGGTTACTATTTTTCTTTATAAGAATGTTGATATTCATGAAACTAAGTTATCATTACATAAATGGAGACAGGATGTAAACTAGTTTATTTAAAAGGAGAAACCAACAGATGTTAACAAAAAAGAATAGGCAATCTCATATTGCCTAAAACAAGTTAACATATAGATACCGTCAGTGGATTGGTGGGCAGGGTCTCATATAGTCTAGGCTGGACTTGACCTCAGATGTTTATTAACATAGACAGCATAAATATTTTAAAATATTTTTAAAATAGACTTCAAACTGTCATCTAAATTTATATATCTATACCCATAGATTAGTGCAGCTCTCAGTCCTCATCAGAGAAGTTTCTTTGTGCAGTAGATGAGGTTTAAATAGAAATCCACACTTAATCCAGTTGCAGACGATAAATATATGTTGAGTTCTCTGCACCACATGGGATATCACATCCTTCTCCAAATATCACGGTCCTCTTGGAAAATGGGGACAAATCCTTGGACTTTCCATTCATAGCTCACCACTGTTGGCTTAACTGGACTGTGCAGTCTGTAAGTCATTCTAATAAATCCCATATCTAAAGCTTAAAATCCCAATGTTCACATATAAGAAAAAACACGCAATGGTTATCTTTCTGGATCTGGGTTACCTCATTTAGGACAATTGTCTTAGATCCATCAATTTTCTTGCAAATTTCATATCTCTTAACAGATAAACAATATTATATTCAGTATATGTGGCACATTTCTATTATCCATTTATTGGTTGATAAGTATCAAGGCTGTTTCCAATTTCTGGCCTTTTTTATGAATATAGCCACAATGAACAAGGATGATCACATATATTACATATCTGTATAGTATATAGATTCCTTTGGGTATATGCGCAAGAATGGGATAGCTGGATTTTAAGGCAGATCTGTTCCCAGCTTCCAGAGAATCTGCCACACTGATTACCATAGTGACTGCAAGAATGAATAATTGTTTTCATTTCACTGCATCCTTGCCAGCATCTATTGTCATTTAATTTTTGATCTTAGCTCTTCTGAAAGATAAAATAAATTTTAATGTATTTTTTTAAAAAATATTTCTTGCGGAAGAGGCGGCGCAGATCTTCCCGGTCGCTGCCACCGCGGAGAGCCCGTGGGCAGAACCCCGCGAGCGAACTCGAGCCTCGGGGCCACAGGTAAGAC
>NW_022652674.1:0-1601 GCF_011064425.1 Rattus rattus
TCCCTCCATATTGAGAGTCAGTAAGTATATTAAGAGATGCTGGAAAGTCTAATGAACCATGACAGTATCATGTAGTTCTGATTTCTCAACTGAAGCATGTGCACTTTGTACTATTTTGCTTATATTTCTGATTTTTTTCTCCATCTTTATTAGCTTCAGTATTTCTTATTTACATTTCAACTTTTTTGCTTCCAAATCTGTTGAGAGCGATGCCCTTGAAGCCCTCCATTGTTGATGTTATTATTATGGTTAGAATTAGGTATGACTGGGTTCATCCCCAGCCAGCTGCAGAAGGACTAACACAAATCAGGTGATAAAAATGAATAATGATATGATAAAGACATCCTGTTGGCTAATAGACATGACAAACCTGTGACCTTTCTAACAACTTGTCAACATCAGCCTACTCCCTGACCACACGGATATTGTGTCCTTGGCCTGCGTAAATGTTTCTTACTTCCCCCTCCCTCTGTTACCCATGTTATGGTATAAATTCAGCCTTGGGGAAAAAAATAAAATAAAGCTGTCCCCTTGATCAGACTCTTGTCTTGGTCTTGGCGTCCTTCTTTGCGTCCCTTGTCCCCCATTCTATTCCAGGTACCCTTAGAGCCCGTCGCTTACATAAATGGATTTAGTGGTATTTATTTATTTATATTGGATATATACATATATATATATATATATATATATATATATTGCATTTCCAATGCTATCACCTTTCCCGATGTCCCCTCTGGAAATCCACTATCCCATCCTCCTTTCCCCTGCTTCTATGAAGGTTCCCCCCCCCACTCCCTTTCTACGTCCTTGCCCTGGCATTTCTTAACACTGGGGCATCGAATCTTTCCAGGACCAAGGGCTTTTCCTCCCATTGATGTCAGACAATGCCATCCTCTGCTACATATGTGGCTGGAGCCATGGATCCCTCCATGTGTACTCTCTGGTTGGTGGTTTAGTCCCTGGGAGCTCTAGGTGGTCTGGTTGGTTGGTATTGTTGTTCTTCCTATGAAACCCCTTCAGCTCCTTCAATCCTTTCTTTAACTTCTCCATTGGGGACCCTGTTCTCAATCCAATGGTTGACTATGAGCATCTGCCTCTGTATCTGTCAGGCTCTGGCAGAGCCTCTCAGGGGACAGCTCTATCAGGCTCATGTCAGCAAGCACTTCTTGTCATCTGCAATAGTGTCCGGGTTTGGTGTCTGTACATGGGATGGATCCCCAGGTAGGGCAGTCTCTGGATGGCCATTCCTTTGGTCTCTACTCCACACATTTTCTCTGTATTTCCTCCCTTGAATATTTTGTTTCTCTTTCTAAGAAGTACTGAAACATCCACGCTTTGGTCTTCCTTCTTCCTGAGCTTCATGTGGTCTGTGACTTGTATCTTGGGAATTCCGAGATTTGGAGCTAATATTCACTTCTCAGTGAGTACATACACCATGTGTGTTATTTTGTGACTGGGTTACCTCACTCAGGATGATATTTTCTATTTGCATCCATTTGCCTAAGAATTTTATGTAGTCATTGCTTTTAATAGCTGAGCAGTACTCCTTTGTGTAAACTTACTACATCTTCTGTGTACATTCCTCCACTGAAGTACATCTG
>NW_022652675.1:0-1553 GCF_011064425.1 Rattus rattus
CAGCACATGCGTGTGTCTCAGCTGACATCACTCTGCCAATCAGCCCAAGTGCTTGGAAGCCATAAGAAACTGCAGTATGCCACCAGAAAGTGTGGTGTGTGTGTGTGTGTGTGTGTGTGTGTGTGTGTGTGTGTGTGTGGAGTCCCGACAAATGCAGCTCAACTATGCAACGAAAGCTGGACCAATACATGTGTGTTGTTAGCCAAGAATCCTTCATCACATGTCCTTTCACGTGTTTGTTTTAGCAAAACATCCTCTCTCCTGTGTCTGCTTCAGCAAAACATTCCCTCATGAGTCTGCCTTAGTCTTTCACCTGTGTCCACTTTAGGAAAACACTCCTTCAAATGTTTGCCCCAGCAAAACACCATCCAACCGACTTCCTAAAGAACCGTTAAGTTTCCACTTCAATTACTTCCCAGCATCACCTGACAGTAAATACTCTGATAATAATAAGGACATAAAATAGATCAGCATGACCACCGACAAAAGGATGGCACATAAATTCATCACCTGAAGCACACCCCCACTTTAGTGTTTTGAACAGTGTTTCATGTAGCCTAGGCTGACTTCAAACACTATGCAGCAAAGGTGATCTTGAACTAATTCTCTTGCTTCTATCCCCAAAGCGCTGTGATTATGGAGTCCACCACACTCAGCTTACAGAGCTCGTTTAAACACTGCTTCGCTGACACATAGTGTGCTTGGGGCACGGGGCACAGAAGTTTAAAATGGTGGGTGTTTGGGATTGTTAGAAACCTACTCAGGACCACTGAATGGCCTTTGTCTTTGGTTGGCCCTACTGTTCTTAAATTTTTGTTTTATTTAAGATTTTAAAAAAATATTTTGTGTGTGAGGGTTGCCTCCTTGTATTTAAGCGCACCATGTGTGCAGTGCTGGAAGAAGCCATTGGGAGCTACAGATGGTTGTGAGCTGCCATGTGGGTGCTAGGAACCAAACTCTGGTCCTCTGCAAGAGCAGTAAATGCGCTTGGCCATCTTACTAACCCTTCTTTAAGATTTTTAAAGTTTTATATGGATGAATGTTTTGCCTGAATGTGTGTGTGTGTGTGTGTGTGTGTGTGTGTGTGTGTGTGAGTGTGTGTGTGTGTGTGTGTAGCATGTGTGCTTGGTATCCAGAAAGAGGCCAGAAGAGGCTATCAGATTCTCTGGAACTGGGATTTCAATAAGAATGGAGTACTCTGCAAGAAGTAAAGGCTTTTAACTAACTTTCCGCACCCCCCCCCCGTTTTACTAAAAAGTGAAATGCTTTATTCTTTGGGAATTCATAGGGTATGTTGATCACATTCATCTTCACTCTTCCCCCAGCCCCTCCCAGACCCACTCCACCTGCCTATCCCCAGCATGTGTCTTCTTTTATGTTTAATAACCCATCAGTTCCTGTTGTGTCTGGGAATGGGGCTCTCCACTGTAACATGGCCGACCTACTAAGAGCCACACCCTTATATAAAACTGACTCTCCCTCCCCGAGAAGCCATCCACTGTTCTTAGTTCCACGGTCGGGTGGAACTTATGTTGGACTGATGCCTGGCTTGG
>NW_022652677.1:0-1625 GCF_011064425.1 Rattus rattus
TAATCCACTGCCCAAAGTCCTTACATGGAATGACCCTGGGCTCCAACCCCATAGGTAGCAATGAATAGCCTACTAAGAGCACCAGTGGAAGGGGAAGCCCTTGGTCCTGCCAAGAATGAACCCCCAGTGAACATGATTATTGGGGGGAGGGTGGTAATGGGTGGATTATGGAGAAGGGAATACCCATAGAGAAGGGGAGGCGGAGGGGTTAGGGGGATGTTGGCCCTGAAACTGGGAAAGGGAATAACAGTCGAAGTGTAAAGAAGAAATATCCAAGTTAATAAAGATGAAAAAAAAAAACCTTAAAAGGACATAGTCACCTAAACCTAGGGAAATACCATAACTCAAAAAAGTCTATATTTCTACCAGAACCTCTAAATATTCTAATTGAATTGAAGCACAAAATCTTACAAAAATTATAGAGACCTTTAAAGAGGAAATAAGTAAGTATGTAAAATATTTAATAACATGCAATTAAACATATGAAATAAATAAATAAAACTGAGCAAGACTTGAAAAAAAGGAAAAAGGACCATGAAGAAAATACATTCTGAGGGAGTCACAAAGATGGTAACTGAGAGAAGAGATTTATAAAAACTGATGTAAGGAATAAAAAAACAATGACGAGATGGAAATGGAAATCTCATATACAGAATATGAAATCAAACAAAATGATACATCTGCAAAAGAATGTGTTAATGCGAGTTCTCTGCACCCAAATCTCGTGGGAGGGAGAGCTAAACCTTCAGAGAGGCAGACACGCCTGTGAAACCAGAAGAGACTGCTCTCTGCACACATTACTGATTCCAGAGGAAAACACCGGAGGCCATCTGGAACCCTGGTGCACGGAGGCTCCCGGAAGAGGCGGCGCAGATCTTCCCGGTTGCTGCCACCGCAGAGAGCCCGTGGGCAGCACCCCGCGAGTGAACTTGAGCCTCGGGACCACAGGTAAGACCAACTTTCCTGCTGCAAGAAAGCGGCCTGGTGATCTCGGGACACACGGAGGCAGAATTCCTCTAGGACCGGGCACGTCCTGTGTTTACCGGAAGTCCCACACCCGAGGATCCCGGCCCGCAGCAGCTCTCTGCTCCCAAAACCCGTGGGAGAGAGACCTCACCGCCTGGTCAGGTGGGCACTCCTGAGGCTGCAGAGCGGAAGAGACCACCAACACTGCCCACCCCTGCCCACATCCCTGGCCCAAGAGGAAACTGTATAAGGCCTCTGGGCTCCCGTGGGAGAGGGCCCAGGAGAGGCAGGAGCCCTGCCTGAGACACTGCCGGAACCTGAAGGAAACAGACCGGATAAACAGTTCTCTGCACCCAAATCCCGTGGGAGGGAGAGCTAAACCTTCAGAGAGGCAGACACGCCTGCGAAACCAGAAGAGACTGCTCTCTGCACACATTACTGATTCCAGAGGAAAACACCAGAGGCCATCTGGAACCCTGGTGCACGGAGGCTCCCGGAAGGGGCGGCGCAGATCTTCCCGGTTGCTGCCACCGCAGAGAACCCGTGCGCAGCACCCCGCGAGCGAACTTGAGCCTCGGGACCACAGGTAAGACCAACTTTTCTGCTTCAAGTGTCCTGCCTGGTGAACTCAAGACACAGGCTCACAGGAACAGCTGAAG
>NW_022652678.1:0-1644 GCF_011064425.1 Rattus rattus
CCTTAACAATAACTTTATTCTCTAGCAGGTCATTTTTCTACTGCTTCAGTATTTTCCTCTCAGAAAACACAAGTTTTAGAACTGGATCACTTGGCCTTTCTCTTCTTGTGGCCTCCCAGTTCAAAATGTTTGCATCTCTTAATGGCCAACGTCCTCTTAGATCTGCAGTTGGGCTCAACACACTCAAGCCTGTGCACAATCTTCTTTGCAGTTTTGGCCTTCTTTCGAAAAATTGGCTTTGTGTGCCCGCCGTAGCCGCTCTGCTTTCGGTCGTAGCGCCGCTTTCCTTGGGCATACGGGAATCCTTGCCCTTCTTATACTGGGTCATTTTGTGAGGCTGGTGCTTGCCACATTTCTTACAGAAAGTCCTTTGGGTCTTAGGTACGTTGACATCTTTGCAGCAGAAGTGTCTGTGATGAAAACAAGAGACCTGCGGCAGCGATCTCCGCCTCAACTGCATGCGGACACACACACACACACACACACACACACACACACACACACACACACACACACATGTTTTTAAAAGGAGAGTGAGCTGGAACCTATGATTTTTCTCCTGAAGATGAATGTCTTCCTTTAGATATGAGTCACAAGGTCAAGGTGGAGAAGCAAGCTCTAGGCAACGAGAAGTGGCTGACAGATGTCTAATTACAGGAGGACAGTAATCCAGTTACTTGATTGACTCTTGGAATGAGGGTTGGGGAGAGTTGAACTCAAAAAGTAAAGGGCTCTGTTAACAGACAAAGTTAAAAAAAAAATGGTATCCTAAAAACAGATAATGCAGTGAAAATGTCTTTAGAGTTTTTTTTTTTTCTTTCTTTCTTTCTTTTTCGGAGCTGGGGACCGAACCCAGGGCCTTGTGCTTGCTAGGCAAGCGCTCTACCACTGAGCTAAATCCCCAACCCCGTCTTTAGAGTTTTTAAAATGGCAATATTTGACTGAATGTGGGAAGGAGTACTGGGAAAGTCAGAAATAATAAATCAATAGGAGCTCACCCATCATCAGTTCTTTGTTTATCCAGTTAGTGTCGTACTTTTCTCCACACCAATTATCTTAAAGAGTACATTGAGATAAAACCTTGTGGACTTCTGACTTGGACAGAACTAGGAACATCTCTTAGCCACACAGAACGGGCAGAGTACAAAACAAACCCCAGCCTGTGTATGCACAGCTGGGTCTTTATCAGATGCAAAGTCAAATATGAAGCCAGATGGGAGAGTGACAAAGGCCAAAGGACATAGCAAGCACAGGGGTGACTGGAGCAACTGGCCCAATCAAGTGGCAACTTGGTTTAGAGACATGTAAGTATCCCGTCTGTCCTCTCAGAGTGAGGCTAGCAGGCAGCCAGATGGTAGGTTATTTGTAGACAACTGTCTAAGAGCATCAGTGAACTGGTTTACAGATCAAAATCAGTGACCCAGGGAGGAGACTAGCAAGTGTCACATAGGGTCAGCTCACAGGATAAATTAGGCTCAGTGTCTAGTCCTAAAAGAAGACTATGCCTTTGGACAGGAAGCCCACTAAAGAGACCCAGATCTGTGAGTTAGGTCAATGGAAAGGGGTGACGTCACTTTGGGAAACAAATATCAGAGCATGTTGCTAGATCACAAAAACCACAGTCTGAACAAATGTCTGGCTCTC
>NW_022652679.1:0-1623 GCF_011064425.1 Rattus rattus
AATAAAAAAAAAATACAAAAAAAAAAAAAAAAAACAAAAAACCCCACCACTGTCCCCATCACTGTCATCTGTCATTTCAACAAAGCAGCAGCCTATAGAATAGGAAAAGAACTTTATAAACTACACACCCAATAGAGGGCTAATATTCAAAATAAAGAACTCAAGAAACTAGATATCACCAAAACAAATAACCCAATTAAAAAATGAAATACAGACCTAAACAGAAAATTTGTAACAGAGGAAACTCAAATGGCTTAAGAAATACTTTTTTAAAAAGTTCAACATTCTTAGCCATCAGGGAAATGCAAATCAAATTGACTGTGAGAGTCCCTCTTACACCAGTCAGAATGGCTTAAAGGTGATAAAAGTAAAAGTGACAGCTCATGTTGGTGAGAACGTGGAGAAGGAGGAACACTCCTCCATTGCTAGTGGGAATACAAACTTGTACAGTCACTAGGAAGTCAGTGTGGTGGTTCCTCAGAAAGATGGGAATTGATCTACTTCTCGGGCTATATCCAAAGATCATTTAATCTTACCATACGGACACTTGTTAGACCATGATCTTTGGCATTCTCTCCATAATAACCAGAAATTGGAAACAACCTAAATGTCCTTCAACAGAAGAATGGATAAAGAGAATGGATAAATAATACATTAACACAATGGATTATTACTCAGATTTTTAAAAAATGACATCATGAAATTCAGAGGTATGTGGATAGAATTAGAAAAAAAAATCATACTGAGTGAGGTATCTCAGACCCAGAAAGCAGATATGCTGTGTATTTGCTTATATGTGGATATTAGCTGTTACATAAATGATAACCATGCAATCCACAGAACCACCAGGGTTGGGTATAGAGTAAGGGATTGGGAGTACAGATAGACCCTGTTACAAAGGATGAAATAGAATAGGTAGTTATGGATGGGTGGGGGAGCAGGAATGGGGAAGATCAAGTTGTGGGGGGAAAAGTGGACAAGGGAGGGAATACAGAGAGAGACAGCTAAAATTAAGCATCATTTGAGGGGTAATATGGAAACATAATACAGTAGAAAACTTCTAAAATATATACATATGTGAGGGTGAGCTAAACTAAATCACCAAAAAAAAAAAAAAAATGGGAGAGACATTGGCTGGCTATCTCTTGTCACCGAATGAAGCTTCCAGTACCAGGATTGAGTTATATGTTTTGTTGGTCAAAAGGGCTCCATGAGAATCCCTAAACAACTCAGGCTGCTGACAAGACTCAAACTGACAGCAAGGCGTTATTGTTGAAGACAACACATACACACCCCATTGAACATGGAGAAGATGCACTGGTGCCTATGTAGAGCCATCATCTCTACAGTCTAGACTTTTTGGTATAGGAAGGTGCTCAGCATGCATTCAAAAGAGAAATGTAAACACCAAAACAGCCATAACCCTTTTTTTTTTTTTATTAACTTGAGTATTTCTTATGTACATTTGGCAAACATCCCCTTCCCTCCCCCCCCTTCCTTATGGGTGTTCCCCTCCCCACCCTCCCCCCATTGCCGCCCTCCCCCCGACAGTCTAGTTCACTGGGGGGTTCAGTCTTAGCAGGACCCAGGGCTTCTCCTTCCACTGGTGCTCTTACTAGGATA
>NW_022652680.1:0-1628 GCF_011064425.1 Rattus rattus
AATTTCACCAGGCGGGAAAAATTCCCGCCTTAACTTATGAGACATTTACTAATCTCTCACGTTTTTTGAAGTAACTTCTTATACTTTAAACAACCTATCGCATTTTGACTGAAGGTGTACATGTGGTTTATTGCTGGTCTTGGCAATCCTGGTTCACAATACCAAAATAACCGTCATAACATTGGTTTCATGGCTGTTGATGCCATTTACCAGTCTTTCTCTTTTTCTCCATGGTCGAAAAAATTTCAGGCCGAAATCGCCAATGGTCTCATAAATGGTGAAAAAACCTTTCTTATAAAACCTCAAACTTTCATGAATCTCTCCGGACAAGCCATCGGTGAAGCCTTGCGGTTTTATAAATCAGATTTGAATCATTTGATTATCATTCATGATGAGCTAGACTTAACACCAGGAAAAATACGTGTAAAAATCGGCGGAGGAAATAATGGACATCATGGTATAAAATCCATCGATACCCATTGCGGCACTAACTACTGCCGTATACGCTTAGGAATCGGACATCCTGGTTCCAAAGATCTTGTTCACCAGCATGTTCTAGGAAATTTCACAAAATCCGACAAAGAATGGTTACCCCTTCTCTTAGAGACACTTGCAAAAAGCATGACTCTCCTTATAAAAGGTGACAAATCCCTCTTTATAAATAAAATCTCACAAGCAATGAAAAACAAAAACATACGATAATAACGCACATCTCTAACATAAAACAAATCAACACTGTCTCGTGCAATTTCCATACGCAATACTCTTTTCGAGAAGAAGAAGCACTGCACAGCAAATCAACGTAATTGCATAAAGCTAGCCAAGCTTATTCTTTTTGAAATTAATACAATCCATTTGGACGAATAGTCGATTGCAGTGGATCGTAACTCTCTGACTGTTGACTTAAAAATCTCGATGTATTCTCACTGTTTTGTACCACCACCACGCGTGCACCAACAGGAACACGATCATAAAGATCAATAATATCTTGGTTAAGTAAACGAATACACCCACTTGAAATAGCATGACCAATTGACCAAGACTCATGTGAACCATGAATGCGGAAAAGCGTATCCTGACCATTTTTGAAAAGATAAAGTGCTCGTGCTCCTAATGGATTATCGGGTCCAGGTGGCATTCCTTTCCCCAAATGACCATAACGTTCTGGTTCTCGAGCCATCATTGCCATCGTAGGTGTCCAACTTGGCCATCGGCGCTTGCGCTGTATAACTGCCTCACCTTCAAATGCTAGCCCTTCCTTGCCAACACCAATACCATAACGCAAAGCTTTTCCATCTTCACCAATAAGGTAAAGAAAACATTCCTGCGTATCTATAACCAATGTTCCAGGTGAATAAGTGGTATAATAAATCACTTCTTGACGCCAAAATTTCGGATCAATTGTCGAAAGATCAATAGCTGGCAATAAATAAGGCTCACTCGTTACAGGACCATACAATGCCTGCATTTCTGCTGGAATGTGTCGCATTTGTTGAGAAGAAACAAACGACAAATCTGATTGACGCGTAGCACATCCAATCAAAGCCAAAGGTGCTGCAATTAAAAAGGTACGACGAGATAACACTCTTACATTTTCTCCAATTAATTCTTCATGCAAACTTGATATA
>NW_022652681.1:0-1628 GCF_011064425.1 Rattus rattus
CATGAATGATGCTAAACTTATTATTTACCTGCTCTCCACCTTCCACACTGGGTTATAATCTTTGACTGATCACAGAATTTACTGTTTCAGCTAGTCTGGTTAGCCAGTTTGCTCAGGGGATTTTCAGTCTTTCTTTCCTTAAACTGAGATTATAGGTAGACAGTCATGTCCAGTTAACATTTTCTTTTCTTTTATATATATTTTTTTACACTCCAGATTTTATTCCCTTCCAGGTTCACTCTCTGACTATTCCACATCCCATACCTCCTCCCTGTCGACCCTGTCTCCATGAGGGTGTTCTCCCACACCAGACCTCTAAACTCTCTGAGGCCTCCAGTCTCTTGAGTGTTTGGTGTATCTTCTCTGACTGAACCCAGACCCAGCAGTCGTCTGCTGTATGTATGTTGGGGGCCTCATATCAGCTGGTGTATGCTGCCTCATTGGTGACTCAGTGTTTGAGAGAACTTGGGGGTCCCGGTTAAATTGAGATTGCTGGTTAACTTTTTCTGTGGGCTCTGGGAATCCAAACTCTGGTTCTCACTCTTGTATACCAAGTGTTTTACTCATTGAGCCATATCCATAGCACCTTAGACGTATTTATTTACAGTACATGTGAATGTACATCCATATGTCACTTAATACTTCTTTATTCTGGACTTGTGTTCATTAGGTATTGTGGTCAAGTGACATCTGTGCTCTGAGTAATGCATCATTGGTAGCCATTATGTCATTGTGTGAACAAAATAGTATTTATAGCAGCTTAGGAGACACAGTCCTTTGCACACGTGACCATATGGTATGTAGAGCAAGCAACTTTTAGACTGCAGTCCTGCAGAAATGTCAATCCAAATGCTGCAGGTAACCAAGACTCCATGGCAGGTACAATAACACTAGGGCATAGAACATTTTTAGCTCAGTTATAATCCATGGCTAATTGTAATATCATTTCACATCATGTGTGACTCCATTTACATATGTAATATATAAGTATAAATAAATCATGTACATGCATATGACAGGTCTAATTTAAGTTGTGATATGGTATGTGGAAAGGACAGAATAGCAATTATTACATTGAGTTAGACATGGGCAAGGGGTTGAGGAAACAGCCTCTAAAGAGACATTGTCTGACTTTCATTGAAGGATTTTGATGATTCTGCCACAGGAGCAAGTGGCAGGGAGAGTGGGTACTATCCACGAAGAGGAGGCAGGTGGATTCCATCTTGGGTGGTCACCTCTATAGTGTACAGTGAGTGGAGAAAGGTGCATTTAAGGAAGAGGATGAGATGGATATTAAATGCTGTCTTCAGGGCATCAGACAATAGGACAATATTAGAACTAAGTTTGTTCCTGTGAAGGGCTACCCAGGAGAACATACAAGATGGGAATTCTTGACCTCAGTGAGAGGGAGGCCAAGATGGGTTTGCTGAGGGAGTCCTGATTCTCTTCTTATTGGTTATTAGTCTCTGCAAAGCTCTACAGAGTGTGGTGGACAATGCTGTTCTATATGATGTCAATCACAAAGTTAGTGCTTTTACCTTTGGGAACCTAATGGATGTCTTTAGCCATATCTAACTTCTGAGCCCATAAAATGACCCCGCCAGTGGCTTGTGAGCCCTAGAGTAAAA
>NW_022652682.1:0-1622 GCF_011064425.1 Rattus rattus
TGGAAGAGCTTGAAGGGGCTCGAGACCCCATATGAACAACAATGCCAAGCAACCAGAGCTTCCAGGGACTAAGCCACTACCTAAAGACTATACATGGACTGACCCTGGACTCTGACCTCATAGGTAGCAATGAATATCCTAGTAAGAGCACCAGTGGAAGGGGAAGCCCTGGGTCCTGCCAAGACTGAACCCCCAGTGAACGTGATTATTGGGGGGAGGGTGGTAATGGGGGGATGATGGGGAGGGGAACACCCATAAAGAAGGGGAGGGGGAGGGTTAGGGGGATGTTGGCCCGTAAACCGGGAAAGGGAATAACACTCGAAATGTAAATAAGAAATACTCAAGTTAATAAAAAAAAATTCTCACTGTTAAAAAAAATTTAAAAAAACATACACAATCACATAAAAAATGTATAAATGATTTAAATAGTTACTTCTCGAATTATAAGTAATCAATAAATATGAAAAATATATTCAGTATATTTAGCTACCAGGGACATGCAAATCAAGGTTATATTGATATTATCTCACTGTATACAAACAAACAAATTCGGGCAAGGATTCTGAGAGGAAGGAAAGCCTATGTACTGCTTGTGGAAATGTAAACGGGTACGGCCATCCTAGAGAAGATCATGCACACTAGCTAAACTGAAGATACATTACCTACACTGTCTAGGTCTCCCAAATGTGAGAATAAAATCAAAGGAACAAAGTAAAAACACCAAAGGGTTACCCATGTGCACTCACATTTATTGTTGCCCTAACCAAGAGAAATAACTTAGCAATCAGCCTAAATGCCCAACAGATGAATAAAGTATATTTGGTACAGACACACACAGTCAAATATTATTTAGCAATAAAGAATGAAGACTTGTCTTTTGATGTAAAGTGGACACAAATGGAGAACATTATTTTAAATGAAGTCAGACATAGAAAGATATAATGTGGGCTGGAGAGATGGCTCAGTGGTTAAGAGCACCGACTACTCTTCCAGAGGTTCTGAGTTCAAATCCCAGCAACCACATGGTGGCTCACAGCCATCTGTAATGAGATCTGATGCCCTCTTCTTGTGTGTCCGAAGTCAGCTACAGTGTACTTATATAAAATAAATAAATCTTTAAAAAAAAGAAAGATATAATGTGTGCTCTTTCATATAGAAGTTAGAAATTTTGATTCAAATAAAGACTAGTGATTAAACTATATTGGAAAGAGTTGGAAATATGCATATATGGAAATATGACACTGAATTCTATTAACACACACAATCAAAATATTAAATATTAATATTTTAATATTAAAATATTAAAATGAAGACTTCAGGCTGGAGAGATGACTCAGTAGTTGGCTGAGAGCACTGGCTGTTCTTGCAAAGGTCCTGAGTTTAATCCCCAGCAACCACAGGGTGGCTCACAAGCATAGATCTATAATGTGATCTGGTACCCTCTTGTTAAATAATCCAAGATAGACTAGAGCTTGCTGTTGTACTTTACAAGACTATTGCAAAAAAAAAAAAAAAAAAAAAAAAAAAAAAAAAAAAAAAAAAAAAAAAAAAAAAAAAAAAAAAAAAAAAAAAAAAAAAAAAAAAAAAAAAAAAAAAAAAAAAAAAAAAAAAAAAAAAAAAAA
>NW_022652683.1:0-1623 GCF_011064425.1 Rattus rattus
GTATGAAATGTGCTAATGACAAGCTGCATACCCATTTGTGTGAATTTTTCAATCACTTTCAGTGGTACAGACTTTCTTTTACACAGTAGAATGTCGTTGTATTCTTACACACAGAAATATGTGAACAACTAGTCATTGAGATATCTAATTAAATAAAATATTGAAATAATAATTTTGTACATTTTTCTCCCTATTCTTTTTTTTTTTTTTTTTTTTTTTTTTTTTTTTTTTTTTTTTTTTTTTTTTTTTTTTTTTTTTTTTTTTTTTTTTTTTTTTTTTTTTTTTTTGGTTCTTTTTTTCGGAGCTGGGGACCGAACCCAGGGCCTTGCGCTTCCTAGGCAAGCGCTCTACCACTGAGCTAAATCTCCAACCCCCTCCCTATTCTTTATAGCTACTCTAAAGTCATCAATAATTAAGAAGCAAGGAATGTTCTTCCTTTGTTGTTAAAAATACCCTTCTGTGGGGAGGGAGAAGAAAGCTATTGCGGGGTGCAGAGTGGCACGGAGAGATGGGAAGGGAAAGAGAACAGGGAGGGGAAAAAAGGAGCATGATCTTTTATTGGTCTTTTGGGTCAAAGGACTGAAGCCCTGAGGACCAGCAGAAAGAATGGAAACAGGCAACCTTAGGAGGTGGAAGGTTGGGGGACCCTCTAGAATATACCAGACACTGGGGAGGAGAGAGACTCTCAGGGCTCAAAGGGAGGGACCTTAGATGAAATGCCCTACAGTGGGGAGAGGGGACTTATTGAACCCACCCCCAGCATAAGGACAGGGCATCAAGTGAATGATGGGTTGCCATCCCACAGTCAAAAGCTCTAACCCATAATTCTTCCTGTCTGAAAAAACTGCAGGGATGGAAATGGCGGAGGGCCGGAGGGAAAGGAGGTCTAGTGATGGGCCCTAATTGGGATCCATCTCAAAGAGAGGCCCCAAGACCTGACACCATTACTGATGCCCTGGAGGGCTACGGTGACACAGGAGCCTGTCATGGCTGCCCTCTGAGAAGCCCAAGAAGCAGCTGAAAGAGTGAGATGCAGATACTTACACCCAACCAATGGACAGAAGCTGGGGAACCCTGCGAATGAATTAGGGAAAAGCTGGAAGAAGCTGAGGAGAAGGCAAATCCCATGGTAAGACCAGCACTCTCAACTCTCCTGCCCCACAACCAATATCTCTCAGACACTGGACCACCAACCAGGCAGCATACACCAGCTGATATGCGTCCTCCAACACAGAAACAGCAGAGGACTGCTGGGTCTGGGTTCAGTCAGAGAAGATGCACCTAACTCTTGAAGTACTTGAGGCCTCAAGCAGTGGGGAAGCCTGGTGGGGTAGCGGTGGGAGTTGGACATCCTCTTGGAGACCGTGGGAGAGGGAGGAATTATGGTATGAGACACAGACAAATGGCAGATCTGGAGGGAAGATAAATACAAGGGCACCTACATACGTAAAAGAAACCTTACTAAAGCTCAAAACACATATTGCACCTCACACAATAATAGTAGGAGACTTCAACACCCCACTCTCATCAATGGACAGATCATGGAAACAGAAATTAAACAGAGACGTAGACAGACTAAGAGAAGTCATGAGCCAAATGGACTTAACGGATATTTATAGAACG
>NW_022652684.1:0-1620 GCF_011064425.1 Rattus rattus
GTCCTATCTTTGAATCCACATTCAGGTGGATAATTTACTCCATGAATTTTTCAATATCTCAAGAACTCACACAGGAAAAATAACATTTAACTGTCCTAGGCTCCTAGCTTGCTGAGTATAGACATTTTTATTAGTATATAGTATTCTCACTATCCTATGCATCTGAATCAATCTTTAAAATCTATCTGTCTGTCTGTCTGTCTATCTATCTATCATCTATCTATCTACCTATCATCTATTCATCTATTATCTATTTTTCTATAATGTATCTTCCTATTATCTATCTACTTATATAACATCTACCACCTGTCTGTCATCTATTATCTATCACCTATCAATTTATCTGTCATCCATCTACTTATCTATCATCTGTCTGTGATCTGCTATTTATCTATCATCTATATGCATCACTCTATCATCTATATATCCTCTGTCCATCCATCTACCCATCTATTATCTATCACTCATCTATCAATAGCCATTTTTTCTGTCACCTATCTATGTTATCTATTAGTGTTTCTACATCCAGAGAGCTCTAATACAGGTAGAGTGTCATATAAGTAGTTTGTGAAAACTGAGAACGAGAAGTCTTTCTCTTTTTTTGGAAGCTTTAATATCTTAGAACTAGATTACATAGACAATCTTACAGCATCAGTCTCTCATCTCTTCTCTCTCTCTCTCTCTCTCTCTCTCTCTGTGTGTGTGTGTGTGTGTGTGTGTGTGTGTGTATCTGTCTGTCTGTTTTTTAAATTAAATTTCTAGATCTCAAGGTGAAAACACAGAGAAGATGTCACTGTCTTCTACATGACAATACAGCCAGTGACCTCCTGTTCTTACCATTTTGCTGCTTCTGGTTTCACACTCTTGGGGATCCTCCTTGGCAGCTCCTCCTTTTCTACTTTTATTAAGTGTTTAGTGTCTGTGATAAACAGTCTTATGAGAGAAAGCATGGCCACTTCCAAGAGAATATTTAGAAAAGGCAGGGTAAATAACTTATTAAAAGAAACAAACTATCCATTCATGTGTTCATGGGTACCTTGCTGAGGTGTACCATGACAAGGGTGTTCAAGGTCTGTATTGCATGATGTCGTCAGTTCCTTTGGGTATATGGAAAAGATATGAATGTGGAAGGGGGCTCCTTGGAAGAAATAGGTCAGTAAGAGGATGGAAGGGGTAGAAGGGAGAATTATGAGAGTTGGTTGCAATTAATAACTACATTTTATAGACAAATAAAAAAATCATCACGTCCTGGTCGCTGCCACCGCGGAGAGCCCGTGGGCAGAACCCCGCGAGCGAACTCGAGCCTCGGGGCCACAGGTAAGACTAACTTATCTGCTGCAAGTGACTTGCCTGGTGGAATCGGGACAACAGAGGCAGAATCCCTCTAGGACCAGGCACGTCCTGTGTTTACCGGAAGTCCCACACCCGCGGATCCCGGCCCGCAGCAGCTCTCTGCTCCCAGAACCCGTGGGAGAGATACCTTACTGCCTGGTCGGGTGGGCACTCCTGAGGCTGCAGAGCGGAAGAGACCACCAACACTGCCCACCCCTGCCCACATCCCTGACCCAAGAGGAAACTGTACAAGGCCTCTGGGTTCCTGTGGGGGAGGGCCCAGGAGCA
>NW_022652685.1:0-1617 GCF_011064425.1 Rattus rattus
TCTAGAAAAGTCAGGAGGGTGTATGTATAAAGCCTTACATTATTAAAAGGTGTTTAGCAGAAGTGATATTTACATTTTGAAGCCTGAAGAATGAGTGAAAATTAACCAAATGGAAATACTCACAATAGTGATAAACACGAATAAGAGGTGTGGATATCTGGAAGCAAGAAAGAATGTAAGGTGTTAGGACAAATGAATGGTTTTTATATAGTTGCAGTTTTGTGTGTGTGTGTGTGTGTGTGTGTTCACATGCATATATTTTGGCTAGTCTGGATAGTATAACCACAAGATTAAAATTTTCAACCTTAAAGACTATACATGTTTCAATATAAAGTTATTCTATCCACACAGTCACAAACATTACATGTACCATATTACTTCTCTTCACATCCTAGGTACCACAAATGATCCTTAAACCCTGTATCCCATATATTTCATCATATCACACGCGATAGAAACTGAAGCCTCAAAACAGGAAGTAGAGAGACTTTCATGTAAAAACAGAACAAAGGAAACCCAGAACTTGTTGAGTACTTTTTATTAACATGTTACTATCAGTCTTTATAATTAACGTGATTTCCAAGTGAAGCAGGTATTAAGAACAGAACTTTTAATGGCTCGTTGTCAAATTAAGTCGAAGATTCAACTTCCATTAAATTCAAAGAATAGAAAAGTCTGCTTAATTAAAAATAAAAAACAATAACAATAAAAGTTGCAAAAAATTGACTCTGGCACAGCAGAGTGTGGCGTTCCATGCCTATGAACCCAGCACCCAGGGATGTAGAAAAGAATTGATGGAAGTTTGAAAAATTTGGGGCTGCAGAGTTTGAAAGCATTCTCAGATAAAGACTAATGCTATTTTAAAAACCACACAAACAGGTCTAGGAAAAATGGCTCAGTGTGTAAACGTACTTGCTATGCATGCTTGACGAGCTCAGTTAGAATCTGTGGAATACACAAAAAGTCAGATGTGGTGCTGGGCATTTCTAATGCAAACACTCCCATAGGTAGCTCAGAGGTGAGAGAAAATAATTGCCTGGAAGCTCAAGGATCAATATGTCTGTGTGCAAGCACACACACACACACACACACACACACACACACACACACACACACACAACCATACCACATCAATCAAATAAAATACACACAATCATTATATAATAAAAGTTATTTTAAAAGATGAAATAAAAAACTATTATATTTATATAGAATATCTTTCCCAAAAGTTACTAACTTCTGACATGGAGAAATACATGCAAAGTAAAACAAGAAAATCCAAAACTTATTAAAGCAAATATATTAATTCTCTCACCTATACAGAATTAACAACTCATGGCCAATTCTCATCTGTAGTCAACTCTTTTCCTAATAAGTTTTTATCACAGTATTTTAGTGTAGAAAAAAAACTGTTCTCCATTGTAGAGGGCCGCAATAACATTCGCCACCACTAGATGGCCCTGGCTTTCACTGCACCCCACGTGGAAGGCCAGGATAGCCTCCGCCATTACAAGATGGCGCCAGCCTTCGCCACGCCAGCAGACTTCCTTTCAGGAAGTTAACTGTGTGCGCATGTGCAAGAGTGCCTTCGTGCCAGGTCTTTGCCCACTCCGGGGC
>NW_022652686.1:0-1616 GCF_011064425.1 Rattus rattus
AAAAAAAAAAAAAAAAAAAAAAAAAAGCAATGCTCATTAAGAATATGGCATTTTTCTCTCTCCCACAAGAGACTGCAGACTCTGGCTAACCAAAGGAAAAGGATTCCAATCTTAAAGAGGTTTAGGATTTTGTATCTGATGGTGGGATCAAGAATGCTTTGCAGAGACATTTTATTTTATCAGATAAATATAATCCTTTTAATTCTTGCTATTGCAGAAATTCCCCTTCTCTTTCTGTTTTCTCCCAGTCAGATTCTGAGGAGTGTGACACACAAAGGAGAAAAAATAATGAACTTGAAACCTGGGATATGACTTTTTAAACACCCCTCACAAGCCATCAGGGAGCAAAAAGAGAGGAACAGATTAAACTGGACATTTCTTTTTGAGAAAATGTGAGCATTAGAGACTGAGTAGGAAAGACCTGTAATCCAATGACATTTACCAGAAGCTGTTTGCCCTTAACTGATGACCAGGCACTGGAGGTAAGTGAGCTCAGAATGTAATAGGGGTCACCACCAGGCTAGCATCCTGTGCAGCTGAGCACTGAGTCACACAGCCAAGAGCTGAACATTTTAATACCCAGAGGCAGGACCAAGGCATTCGGAGTGACATGAGCATAATGCCAAGTAAACTTTGCCAGCCTTTCGAATATTCAAAGTTTAAAAATCGGAACAAACATGGATCTATCAAAGAATGCTTCACACACATGCACATAGCATGCAGGTATATATGCATATATATGTATATACCATGTGTACACACATGTATATGCAAATGTGTGTATGTGTGTATGCAGAAATCAGAAGTCAGTGAAAGTGCCTTTTTGATTCTCCATATGTTATTTTATTTTTTTGATACCAGGTCTCCCACTGAACCTGGAACTCACCAATTCAGCTAGACTGACTGGCCCACAAGACTAGGGTTCCTTCTATTTCTACCTTTGCAGCACTGGGATTACTGGGGAACACTATCATGGGCAGCGTTTTCCCATGGGTGCTCAAGGTTGAACCCAGGTCATTGTGCTTGCATACCAAGGCATCTTGACTCTACTTGCCAAGCAAGAGGGGAGACCTCACTTCCCCCTTCACATTGGATCCTTTGTCCACCCACTAAGTCACTATGAGCTTGTAAGCCTTAGGTCTTCCAAGAGCTCTGACAAGGGCCGGAAGAGGAAAGTGTTTTTGTTTTCGTGTTGTGTTTTGTTGTTTCTTTTCTTTTTTCTTTTTATTTATTCTTCTCTCATATGTTACACACTGACTGAAGTTTCCCCTCCCTCCCCTCTGCTCAGTCCCTACCCCAACTTTCCTTCTCCCCTACACCCACTCCCCTTCCATTTTCCTTCAGAAAATAGCAGCTTCCCAGGGATAATAACCAAACACAGCCTAACAAGTTACAATAAGACTAGGCACAAACACTCATATCAAGGCTGAACAAGGCAACCTAGAAGGAGGAAAGGGTCCCGAGAGCAGTCAAAAGGGTCAGCACCATCACCACTCCCAACGTTAGGAGTCCCACAAACACCTCAAGCTAAACAACCAAGACTTGAATATAGAGGACCAAGAGCAGACCTGTACAGTCTCCGTGATTGCCATGTCAGGCTCTGTGAGCCCCTATGA
>NW_022652687.1:0-1614 GCF_011064425.1 Rattus rattus
TCTTTGGAGGGGGCTACTCTTGGTTGTGGCTCTTTTAGTGTTAATTGTTCTGATTTTTCGGATGATGATCCACCCCTAGACTCCACCCCTAGACTCCACCCCATAGGCTATTCCGGCAGACGCTCCTGCAGCAGCAGTTCCTCCTATAGCAGTAGCAATATTCTTTTCTAATTTGGTTTTTAGCATTTAATTTTTCCGGCTAAGGCTTTATTCCTATCTTTTGATTTATTTAGTATGGATTGTTGTTTGGGCTTTTCTTCACAACAGATATCTATGTATATTGACTAAATTGATTTGTGATTGGATGTTATTTTGTATGGAGTTTTGTGTTAGATGATTAACAATTGTTTCCTATTGATGTCAGAGAGGTTTCATTCTCTCAAAGAAGTAATTCATCTGAATTTAACACTAATTTCCCAAAATAACAATTACTTTAGCATTGTTGCTATTGATAGCAAATTTGACGGTTTTTTAATTTCGATCGGTCCTTCGATCGTTTTTTGAATAGAGAAATGAGTTATGGATGCCAAGAAGATAGCGATTCCTGCTTCGGTTTCGTTGGGAGGTGCTGGATCTGGAGCCGGAGTGGTTTATTCAATGAGTTTACTAGAGGAGAAAGAGGAAATTAAAGAAGAAGGCGACATTGAAGATGTTGAAGGTTGTGACGCAAGGTTCTTTGGTAGTGGTGTTTCACTTTTTAACAGTGCAATTTCTAGTGATAATAGTAACTCAGTTAACTTTGTGTGGCCTAGTAAATCAAAATTAGTTGCCGGCTGTATGGCTGTTAGTGCAGATTACTCTGATGCAGAAAGCGGAAATAACTCAATTAACTTAACTATTAAGTTGGATGGAGATTTAGAAGGAGGAAAAAGAATATTAGCTAAGACAACATTAACCAATAGAGATTGCAAGCAAGAAATTAAAGAAGAGTTTAACAGTTACTACTAGGATAGTTTATTTATCTGAATCCAATAACGTAGAATCGGCTTTTGAATATTCAAAGAATGATGATTTGAATGACAAATTACTTACATTTCAATTGAGCGGACAATCTAAAGTGGCATTAAAGAATTGACCTTCCGACGATAACGTTTCTGATTCAGTTACCAAGACAAACGCTAGTGGATGATGAGAATTAAAGAATTCGTCAAATGATCGTACTCATCCTATAAGTGTTATGTTTTCAAATGATCCTGTTGATTTTTGGCAGAAGACTTGATCTGATTCAGATAAAGCAAGTATGAAATTTTACGGATCTTACGATAACCAGGACCAAAAAGGTTGAGGTTCTTCCCAAAGCAATTCATCGATGGTAATTTCCGATTCGGTTCTTTTTGAGTTAGGAACAGGTAAAGGTTGAACTCCATTTGTACGCTCTTCTGGGACGTAGATGGTACAGTTGCATATAGGTTTTAGAGTTTGAAATTTAGGAGATGGTTCTTTTTGTTTCTAATTTATTAAGTTTCGTTTAATTTCCAGTTTCTACAACTCCAGTTTCGCACAAAAGCCTTGATGGATATATCCACCTAGGCCAAGAATTAACAAACTTGTGAATTTAGGTGTATTAATTGAAAAACTCAACTATTGCCAAAGCCGTTGGTGGAGGCACATTAA
>NW_022652689.1:0-1605 GCF_011064425.1 Rattus rattus
AAATAAGGGGCTGGAGATGGCTCAGCGGTTAAGAGCACTGACTGCTCTTCAGAGGTCCTGAGTTCAAATCAGCAACCACATGGTGGCTCACAACCATCTGTAATGGGATCCGATGCCCTCTTCTGGTGTCTGAAGACAGCTACAGTGTACTCAAATGCGTAAAAATAAATTAAAAAAAATTCTAAAAAAAAAAAGAAGCAAAATAAACATGAAGGTTTTTTTTTTAAGTAACAAAAGACTTGTTCCTCTCTATGTATTTACATATATATTCACACATTTATTCATATATATCAGAGCCATTTTTTTAAAACCTCCTTGTCCTCTGACTGGAGAAATGAATGTCTTGCTCCAAATCTCGGTGAGACCGAGATTCAGAGCCCAGTGATGAGGCTAGCTGAGGCTCGCTGCTGACTAGAAGCCTGTGAATAGAGGACTGCTCACTCGAGTGTCAGAGCTTCCCCACTCCCCAGGCTGAGCCCAGACTCCAGCCTTGGCTGTCAGCGTCCAGCTCAGACAGAACACTCAGCCTTACCTTCCTGGATTCTGTACACTCAGCAGGGTGCACAGACAAGGGAGGCAGTACACCACGGGAACCCAGAAAGGAGCATGGAAGCCATGGGAGTGCCCCAGCCTATGCCCCAGGAGCTCAGTGGAGTGGCACCAAGCCTGGGCACCCAGAGTGTCCCCTTCTCAGAGTGTGAGACTGGGTGGGAGGGGAGGGGAGGGGGTGCCCTGTGTACAAGGAAGGCAAGTCAGCTGAGAAAAGCCTTCCCATATACTGATCCCCCATACCAGATATTGGAAGGACACAGAGGCGGTTCCCATGCAGGCCCTGGCTACAAGTCACTACACCTGAGAGGCATGTGTGGGACCTGCCTTGTTTTGTTTTTTTTTTTATAAGTTTGCCATATCTCACCAGCCTGTGCACTCTGATGTAGGAAGAAAGTTTCTCAGTGGCTCTACAACTTTGTTGGAAGGAGGCAGACTCAGAAGGAGGAAAGTTATGATTGGGGCCACCAGGCACATACATACTTCCTTTACGAAAGCCTGAGGAGAGAAGCCAGCAGCAGCAAGGAGAGATGGGTGTGGCTCCCTGCCCCAGCTTGGGAGCCCTGGAAGGGACAAGATGGAAGTCCTGTCCAGAAGCCAAGTCACACCCTTCTGCAGGTTCACATTTTCATCGGGATCTTCGCAAATCACTGTCTCCTAGCTGGCCCCGTCCAATCATACGCTGTCCCCTGTCGCTTTTTGTCCGCACTCTCGCCTTCTCAGGGAGACGGAGAGAGAATTCCTCTGCCTGCAGGTTCATCTCCCAGCACCCAGCACCGCACCCCTGCCCTTCTACGGAGGGACGGGTCCTGGATCCATTGCTCACAGGGAAAGTTGGAAGCAGTCAAGGGCCAGTTGCAGAGAGGGGACCTGGGAGCACAAAGGGAGCTGTAGCCATCCCAGATGACAGGGTGTAAGCCACCAGCGGCTTGGGGAGGCAGGCTGGGAGCCGTGTCTCATCGCTTGGGAAGCCTAGTGCAAGCGCCGACAGCTCCCTTGACGCAGGCAGTGTGTGTGTGTGTATGTGTGTGTGTGTGTGTGTGTGTGTAGGGGGGG
>NW_022652690.1:0-1611 GCF_011064425.1 Rattus rattus
TGAAGTCTATCTTCCTGGGTTAGTAGGCAAAAGGAAATTTTGCTGTAGATAAAACTGTAAAAGTCAATGTGGATAGTCCTGGCAGTTCTGACTACTTTCTCTTCTCACTCCATCTTGGATTTTTGGCCCATGCTCAAATAGTTAATTTTGGCCATTTGAGAATATGCTGTCTGTAGGAAGCAGAAACTTGTTCTAATTTCTCTATTGTTTTAACTAATCTATCACCATCTATCACCCAAAACCTGGATCCCATTGAAGTCTTATAGTAACAGGAAAAGAATGACATAGAAAAGTAAAAGATACAACTTGAATCCTGCCTTTGCTAAAGATAAATGGAAAGTCCCTGAGCCAGCATGTAGATGTTACTCTAATTTCTGTTCAAGTGTTTGAAGGTGTTCATCAACAACTTTTCAACAATGAAACTGCTAGAATTACAGAAAAGCTTCAGTAAGCAAAGAACTCTCACAGCCTGGCCTGCATGTTCACTGGATATGAGGACAGATTGCATCAGTGTGTGAGCTGTGGAAGCAGATAAACTGAGCAATATATCCTCATATCCCCCTTTGGACTAGTATTCATAAATGGGGACAATAGATGGTAATCAAATTCTGATTAATTATCTCATATAAGTTATAATAAACACAGTTCCATCACCATAGAAAATACCTATTGCTATTAAATACTAGAAGAAAGTAGAGATGGGAAAATCATTGCTGAGGGAATTAAGTATTAAAAAGAAATAATTGATATCCACTTGACTGAGACTGATAGAGTAGGGCTCACCGCTGACTTAAAATAAGCAAATGATAATAAAGGATCTGGAGGCCGACATGGAGTTCTAGTTAGTTTGAATTGAAAGAGCGTACCCCAAAACGGGGACGTGTCTCTCGCTCCAATCGTGGGATGGGGTGCCCCCAAGAACCACGGGTAGCCATTCTTGATGTAAAAGCATGAGGTACCTTTATTAACGAGATCCCAGGTCTTAGCGGGATCCCGGGTCGACTCGTATCTCACACAGGAGACAGAGGAATTGACCCCGAGCTTATATAGGGGAGGTTAGGGGCATTCTCGAGGTTACACATGATTGGTCAATTCAAAAGGTGCACAGTTACTTTCGGCGCGAAATTACATCAGCAAGGAGTACGTGCTCTCTAGCAGCTCGGCAGGCAGGTAGGGTGGCTCATCTCACTCAGGGGGGTGAAGGAAGGGGAGGGGGTGGCTACAGATGATCAATGTCCTTGGGGCTGATAGCTGGTTTGGCAAGTCCTATCTCTGGCTCTCCCTCAGGCACGTCCGGCCCTGCACATCCGGACTCTGACAATGAGCAACCTTTATGAAACTCTAGTTCTGCACATCCGGACTCTGACAATGAGTAACCTTTTTAAAACTCTAGTTCTACATTCCCCACTTCTTTTTTTTGTTAATAGTTCTAATCTTAGAACGTCAACTCAGCTTCATCTAGCATAACAGCTTGGTATTGTTGTCTTAACCTGAGGATTCTAATCTGGACACTATCCAAGCCTATACACCAAGGTCATGACTAGCTTTTAGAACTTCTAAGCTTATACAGACTGTGATCCCTGAGGCACAGTCCCAAGAAGTGTTAAGAGT
>NW_022652691.1:0-1610 GCF_011064425.1 Rattus rattus
ACATTCATGCAAGAAAATGATTTTCAGGCATGTGAAAGATTCGGAACTGCTCAAGGTCATTCAATTGTGATTAAATATAGAAATATGCCAAGTGAATGACCTAATGTCCCTAAAGACCACACACTTTCTACTTCTATCTATGCAAAATGCCCATAAGGGTTAAATTTAGGGTGAGAAATGAGGTTTGAGGTTACTGAAGGCTTGGACTCAAGGTGTGAGCAGATGAGTAGGTTTGGATGGATTTGGTATTTCTTTGGGAAGTCATCAAGGTGTTCTATGAAGGTGTGATGGCACTGAACCACTTGGCCAACCACCTAAAAATCACTGGATGGTAAGTCTGAGTGGATTGCATGGTGTGTGGATTATGTATCGATAAAGCTGGCATAAGGTATTAGTGGACATTAATGACATGGTTAGTTTACTGAAACAATGGGGGCAGAGGAAAAACACTGCAGATGTGGTCAAGAATAAATGGACCCCTCTGTCCCCTCCATCTGTATTTCTCTAGCAACTGGCCTGAGCTCTGCGGAAGAGGAAGAGAAGGATCCAAGGCCAACTGTGGGCTCTTTTCTCCTCTCCCAGTGGAAGATGAGCCCCACAACAGAGCAGTTCTAGACCTTAGGCTTCCTACCACACCCATCCTCTGCTTCCATGACATATTTCCTTTAGGGCAGGGATTCTTAACAAGGTTGAATTTCAAGTCCTTACACTTCACAATGTTTGACATCTGTGGACTCTGTCCTGGAACAGAGGCTGTGCTATGATATTTTGACCTGAGAACAGAGCAGACTGAGCCCATAGCAAGACCACCACTGCCTCCAAGCAGGACCAGAAAGGTTAGGGGTAGGGATAGGGGTAAGGTTAGGGTTAAAGTTAAGGGATTAGGGTTAGATTAGGGTTAGGGTTAGGGTTAGAAGGTTAGGGTTAGGGGAGGGCCCAGGAGCGGCAGGACCCCTGCCTGAGACACCGCCGGAACTTGACGGAAACAGACCGGATAAACAGTTCTCTGCACCCAAATCCTGTGGGAGGGAGAGCTAAACCTTCAGAGAGGCAGACATGCCTGCGAAACCAGAAGAGACTGCTCTCTGCACACATTACTGATTCCAGAGGAAAGCACCAGAATCCATCTGGAACCCTGGTGCACGGAGGCTCCCGGAAGGGGCTGCGCAGATCTTCCTGGTTGCTGCCGCCGCGGAGAGCCCGTGGGCAGCACCCCGAGAGTGAACTTGAGCCTCGGGACCACAGGTAAGACCAACTTTTCTGCTGCAAGTGACCTGCCTGGTGAACTCAAGGCACAGGTCCACAGGAACAGCTGAAGACCTGTAGAAAGGAAAAACTACACGCCCGAAAGCAGAACACTCTGTCCCCATAACTGACTGAAAGAAAGGAAAACAGGTCTACAGCACTCCTGACACACAGGCCTATAGGACAGTTTAGCCACTGTCAGAAATAGCAGAACAAAGTAACACTAGAGATAATTTGATGGCGAGAGGCAAGCGCAGGAACCCAAGCAACAGAAACCAAGACTACATGGCACCATCGGAGCCCAATTCTCCCATCAAAACAAACATGGAATATCCAAACACACCAGAAAAGCAAGATCTAGATTC
>NW_022652692.1:0-1620 GCF_011064425.1 Rattus rattus
AATAAGTCAGTGTGTGCATCGGGATCTGTGCATCGGGATCTGGGCAGACAATAAGTCAGTGTGTGCATCAGTGTGTGCATCGGGATCTGGGCAGACAATAAGTCAGTGTGTGCATCGGGATCTGTGCATCAGGATCTGTGCAGACAATAAGTCAGTGTGTGCATCGGGATCTGGGCAGACAATAAGTCAGTGTGTGCATTGGGATCTGTGCATCGGGATCTGGGCAGACAATAAGTCAGTGTGTGCATCGGGATCTGTGCATCGGGATCTGGGCAGACAATAAGTCAGTGTGTGCATCGGGATCTGGGCAGACAATAAGTCAGTGTGTGCATCGGGATCTAGTCAGGTGGAAGCAGCTGCAGAGAAAAATGATAGAGATATTTGGGACGGGTTGCAAAATTCTTGATTTTATGAAGAAGGAAGTGGCAGAAAATGAAGATCACTTTAATGCTAGAGGCTATTCTGATACTGAGCCAAGCTTGAAGAGTCTGCCAAGCAGGTCTTCCTTATTTGGTTTGTTATAACCAGTCAGAACGAAATCACCACTAACACGTTGCCACTAACCACACATTGACAAACAGGTATTATTTTTACTAATTGTCTTAGTTTCTCATCCTGCAGCTATGATAAAAATACCCTGACTATAGCAACTTAAATGGAAAAATGTTTACTATGGCTCAATCCAATGTACAGACATCAATTCCAACAGGGAAGCCAAGGAGGTGGGAGCTTGAAGTACTTGGTTACATAACACCCTCAGTCAAGAAGCTGAGAGCATTCATGTTTACATTAAAGGCTCCAAACTACCCTGGCTCTCTACCCAGAGAATAGTGCTACCCATGACTAAACTAGAATTCCCATACCATATCATTCAGATGATCTTCCACAGGCATATCCAGAGACCCTTCCTCCAAGTGATTCTAGATTACATCAAGCTGACGATTAACATCGATTGACACTTAAGTCGATTATTTTTAAAGTACATGACTAAGTAAGTTCCAGAACAATGTTTTATTTTGTTGTCAAAGAATGTGTGAGGCCAATGAACATATTAGTAAGCACTGAGCTAGGCAGGTTCGCCCCATTCAAAAAGCACAGAGAATCAGAACTATATCTGCATTGTGACATATGGTCACTTTTCACAACAAAGGGGTCTTCACTCTAAGTCCCGTTTGTTTTATTTTTTTTTCTTTTTTTTTTTTATTAACTTGAATATTTCTTATATACATTTCGAGTGTTATTCCCTTTCCCGGTTTCCGGGCAAACATCCCCCTCCCCCCTCCCCTTCCTTATGGGTGTTCCCCTCCCGACCCTCCCCCCATTGCCGCCCTCCCCGCAACAGTCTAGTTCACTGGGGGTTCAGTATTAGCAGGACCCAGGGCTTCCCCTTCCACTGGTGCTCTTACTAGGATATTCATTGCTACCTATGAGGTCAGAGTCCAGGGTCAGTCCATGTATAGTCTTTAGGTAGTGGCTTAGTCCCTGGAAGCTCTGGTGGCTTGGCATTGTTGTACATATAGGGTCTCGAGCCCCTTCAAGCTCTTCCAGTTCTTTCTCTGATTCCTTCAACGGGGGTCCTATTCTCAGTTCAGAGGTTTGCTGCTGACATTCGCCTCTGTA
>NW_022652693.1:0-1550 GCF_011064425.1 Rattus rattus
GAAAGGAAGGACAAGGGAAGGGAGGAAGGATGGAGGAGGGAAACTGAGGCTCAGATGAAATCTTAGGAGGCTGCTTACATATTGCTCTCTCCAAGAGCCTGCGTTTAGTCTGGCCCTCTGAAGCTTCTGGTCTGACTTTGGACAAGTTGACGTCCCTCCCTCTGGAAACTGGTCTCCCCTGATGTGTGTAGGATAGGACCACATGGCTCCCCCTGGGGTTTAAATGATAGGTTCATCTCCTAGCACTGTTGGAACAAACCACTTCAAAATAGGGGGCTCACCACCATAGTGATTTTTCTCATGGTCCTGGCCAAGTCTGGAATCCAGGGTGGGCAGGGCCTGGCACTCCCTGAGGATCTAGGAGGCAGTTTATTTATCTATTCCAGTTTCCTGTGGGTGCTTGGCACCCGTCGGTACCTTCTCTGGAAGCTTTGTAACTACAGGTTTTGCCCCCTCTGCAGCTAGCCTTCATTTTTGGGGGTGTGCTCATGTGCCCTCTTTGAAATTGTGTGTGTGTGTGTGTGTGTGTGTGTGTGTGTGTGTGTGTATGCATCTATGTGTGTGTGTGTGCGCGCGCGCGCACAGATAGGCAGTGTGCAGGATGTCTATATGACTGGGTGTTGTCACTGGAAGGGAGATTGCTATCCTTGCCTCTGCCTCTCAGGAAGCCCCGTGGTACCTCAGACACTCCCTCAGTTTTCTCTACTTTGGCCATCTCAACTCTTTTGCTTTTTTTTCTTTCTCCTTCCATATAACCACTTCACAGCACGAGTGGGGAACCCACTCAGTGGGGTAAGGCTGGCCCCAAGTCACATGACCAGCTAGAGGTAGTGCTGGGACTTGGTCCTACCCACCCTTACCATCCCCGCCACCTATGAACTACCCATCTCCCACCTGACTTTGCCTTCTAGCTCTCTGGTTTTAGGCTTTGTTGAGTCGGGACACGGGTCTGGGTCTGCACATGCTCTCAAGTCCCAGCGTCCCTATTTATACAAATGTGCCCTCAACCCTGGCCTTCCTTGTACCCTTGTGGTAGCTTCTACCCTTAGTCTCAAGGGCTCTCAGTTCTTCTGCTCTAGCCAGGAAGTCAGAGATGTAAAGATGAGGTGTCCGTTGCTCATTCCACTCATCCCAGGAAGCCAGAGTAGGGTGGATGGCGTGGTTTCGGGGTACTGGCATGGGTGCACACGCAGTGAGAATGTGTGAGTGTCACCTTTTCACGCCTCTGCGCCTTAGCTCCTCTGGGAGGAACCGTGAACTGTCCTTTCTGGATCAACTCATGTCCCTTGGGATAGCTCTGCTCCCAAGAGCCTGAAGAGAGCAGAGTGTTCACTTGGTAAACCCAGAGTAGTTCCTACAGGAGGCTGTTTCACTTCCCAACTCCAGATCTCTCGGCCCCAAGAACACAGTGAACATGCTTTCATTGTGACCATCTAGGAAGAGCAGAGGCTAAGGAAACTGTGAGCTATCTCAAGGCACACAGGATTCCCCAAAGAGACACCTGCCCACCCCATTCCCTAGGGACAGGTGCAGGACCCTGTTCTAAAGTG
>NW_022652694.1:0-1594 GCF_011064425.1 Rattus rattus
TTAAAGATTAAAGAGAGGAACTCAGAAAAAGAGCTACAGCTCAATAGTAGAACATTTGCCTAGAACCCATCAGAAAGTAGCTAGAAAGTATGGCTCAGTTATAGAGTGTTTACATAGAATTCCCAGTGAGGGGCTGGGGGCGTGGCTCAGTGGTAGAGCCCCTGCCTAGAATCCCCCAGTGAGGGGCTGGGGGTGTGGCTCAGTGGTAGAGCCCCTGCCTAGAATCCCCCAGTGAGGGGCTGGGGGCGTGGCCCAGTGGTAGAGCCCCTGCCTAGAATCCCCCAGTGAGGGGCTGGGGGCGTGGCTCAGGGGTAGAGCCCCTGCCTAGAATCCCCCAGTGAGGGGCTGGGGGCATGGCTCAGTGGTAGAGCCCCTGCCTAGTGTGTACAAGACCTGGTTTCAGTACTCAGCACCACTAAAAGAAAACAAAATAAAATAAAAACAGAGAAAGAGGAGGCCTGTTATCCTCACACAGTTCTTGTAAACTGTTAACCGTTTGAAGAACTGTGTTGTAATAGTTTTGTTGTTCCCTCATACCTAGTGTATGGAGTTGCCCCCAATCAGTCATGGGCAAATTCCCACAACGAACACCTCAATCCTCCCATTGAAATGCCAGAGAAGTATTAATTGCCAGGGAGATGCATTCAAAGCAGATATTAAGGGACTTGTTTACTGTGTGCCCTGGAACTCCTCACCGTGTATAAAGAAGGCAAAAATGACCAGGGTGTGTCTGCAGAGAGGCAATCATGGGGTTTACATAAAGGCTTAGAGAGTTGGCTTGGGGCCGGGCCAGGTTCTTTCAGTGCTTTGGACAACTTAGTTCCCTTTATCAATGCCTGGATTTCAAGGCTCCAGCTTGGGCTCAGGCCTGGTGAGAAAAACATTTTTAAACTGGTAGGTCACAGAATGGTCAAGCCTCTCCACCACTTGGTCATCAAAGAAATCAAGGTGAGAAGCCGGGAGTGTGGCTTGGTGGTAGAGCGTGTGCTTAGCATGTAGGAAGTCCTGAGTTCCATCACGAGCACAAAGGAAGGGGAGGAGGAGGAGGAGAGGAAAGGGAGGAGGAGGAGGAAGAGGAAGAGGAGAAGGAGGAGGAAGAGAAGGAGAAGGAGAAAACATGAAGGAAGAAAGGCAGACAAGCAGTTGTGAACGAGAGGTTCCTGCTCTGCACTTCCCTGCCAAGCTTTCACAATCTCACACACCTACCTTGGCCTCCACGTGTAGGGGGAAAGGAGAGGCCACCTGAAAATTCTTTTTACCTAGCTTTATGAAACACTGCAAACAAAACCCACACCTATAGTAAATACAGATGCATAGGGCAAGACCCAGCATAATCCCTAAAAGACCTTACTAACATAGCTTGCCATGAAAGACACTGTACTAGGAAACATGGCTTTACTGTAGAACTCAAGGAGTCATCTTCTAAGTGATCCATTAGCTTCAGTTGGGTTATTCCTGTGGAAGAGAGGAATGGATGGGTGGGTGGGTAGGTAGGTGGATGGATGGATGGATGGATGGATAGATGGATGGATGGATAGGTGGGTGGATGAGTGGATGGATGGGTAGATGGATGGGTGGGTGGATGGATGGATGG
>NW_022652695.1:0-1595 GCF_011064425.1 Rattus rattus
TGCCTATAAAGTTACAAGAAGTGGGGCTGGAGAGATGGCTCAGCCGTTAAGAGCGCTGGACTGCCTTCCAGAGGTCCTGAGTCTAATTCCCAACAACCACATGGTGGTTCATAACCATCTGCAATGAGATTCGGCGCCCCTTCTGTCCTGTAGGTATATGTGCAGAACACTGTGTAGATAATAAAGCTTTTTTAAAAAAGATACAAGAAGGCCAAAATACTAAACAGGTTAAATCAGAAAAAGAAGCCCTTCAGCACATAATAAAAACACTAAAACATACAGGAACTACGGGAAGAAATAATAAAGCTGCAAGTGAAAAGTGAAAAAGAGAAAGGAAATATAAAGGCCCAATTACCCATTTCATCAATAGAGACTCGATTAGAATTGTTCTGAGAGTTTTTAGCACAGAATTTAGCAGCCTTCCAAAGAAGAGTGAATGTCAATATTCTTCAATTTATTCTACAAAAATAGAAACAGAAGGAATGGCACCTAATTGATATTTTTGAGGTCACAGTCATACTGATACCCAAAACACACAAAGATTCAACAACGAAAGAGAATTACAGACCAATTTCCCTCATGAACACAGGTGTAAAACTGCCCAATAAAATGTCACAAACCAAATCCAAGAACACACCAGAAAATCATCCACCATGATCAGGTAGGCTTCATCCCAGAGATGCAGGGATAGTTCAACATACAAAAACCACTAAACGTCATGTACTATTTAAAGAACACTGAAAGATAAAGGCCGTTTGATCATCTCATTAGATACCAAAATGCCTTTGACAAAATCCAATACTATTTCATTATAAAAGCCCTGGGGAGATCAGGCACAAGGGAACCTATTGCAACATAATAAAAGACAACTTACAGCAGGGATTACTTGGTAGGGAAATGATGTTTGCCAAAATAACTTCCACACAATTGGTGTGGAAGGGAGAGACTATTGTTATCCCAGGCTGACTTAAAAACTCTAGAGTGTGGCAGAGCTCTTGAACATGGCTTCATCTTATATAGCCTATTGTGTGTTGTTCCTATGATGCTTTTATTTTCCTTCGAGACAATAGACTAACTCTGCACCTTCTCCAAATGCCAGCCCTAGAACGTCCACTTTCTTTTCCCATCCTCTTGCATAATGCACAAAACCCAAGATGTGCAGAAACTGACCGGAGACAATTTCACGTGTAAATAAAATTGGATGGGTTTTTGGCCAGACTCCCGGACCAGCGGAGGATCCCTGCCTTCAGCAGCTCTCTGCTCCCAGGCCCCCTGGAGGGGAGTTCTTGCCGCCTGGTCGGGCGGGCTCTCCTGAGGCAGCAGAGCGGAGGAGACCACCAACGCTGCCCACCCCTGCCCACATCCCTGGCCCAGGAGGAAACTGTATACGGCCTCTGGGTACCCGTAGAGGAGGGCCCAGGAGCAGCAGATCCACTGCGTCTGAGACACCGCACCTGAAGGGACCGACCGGATAAACAGTTCTCTGCACCCAAATCCCGTGGGAGGGAGAGCTAAACCTTCAGAGAGGCGGACACGCCTGGGAAACCAGAAGAGACTGCACACTGCACACAGTACTGACCCCAGAGGAAAACAAA
>NW_022652696.1:0-1608 GCF_011064425.1 Rattus rattus
ATACAAATTTGTCAGGCATTTTTTGATTAATGATTAATGTGTAAAGGCCCACTACACTGTAAAGAGAGTCATCTCTGGGTAGGTGTATAACAAAGGAAACTGACAAAGCCTAGGAAGCAAACCTGTATGTAGAATTACTCCATGGTCTCTGCCTTAGGTTCCTGACCTACTTGAGTTCCTGTTAGCTTCTGTAAACAATATAGTTGATTGCGATAAGTAAGACAAATATATGCTCTCCTCCTCAAGTTGTTTTTGGTCATGGTACTTTTATCACAATAATAGAAGTCTGAGACAGTATGAAAATCAATAAATATAATATACCATGTTAACAGACTTAAAGACAGGAATAAAATGATATCTCAAAATATAGAAGAGACACATAACTAATTTCAATGTATTTTCATGGTAGACATTTTGAAGAAATTAGAAATAAGTGTAGTGTACATCAAAATAAAAAAAAAATGTGACAAATGTAAAACATAAAATGACAGAAGTTCTTCTAAATTCTGGAATAAGACAAAGATTCACACTTTCACACTCTTTCCATTCTATTTAATATAGTGCTTGTAGTTTTGTTAGGCCAATAAGAGCTGAGAAAGTTATAAAGGGGATACAATTTGAAAGAAAGAAACTAAGCTATTCCTATTTCCAGACAGCATAATTCTATACTTAAAAGTTCCCAACAGATGAGTTTCAAATTTAATGCATGCCTTCAAATATATATAATCCACATATAAAAATTATTAGCCTCTATATAGATATTCCAATAATAAATTTGCTGAGGAAAAAATACCTATTATATATATTTATGTGTGTATACATATATATCATATACATGCACATATACATACATATACATGTATACATACATATACATCATATGCATATACACATATTCAGAGAGATGAACATTTGCAACAGGATAAACCCTAAGACATCCAAAACAAAATTTAGAAAACACAAAGTTATGAAAAGATCTTTCAGGCTTCTGAAATAGTAAAATTAATAAATAGTTTTCTGACTTGAAGTAATCTACAAATTCAATGGGACTCCCATCAAAATCCCAGTTATATTCTTCACACACAGAACAATCCTTTAAAAATTGTATTTTTGGTTTTTGGCCAGAGTCCCGGACCAGCGGAGGATCCCTGCCTTCAGCAGCTCTCTGCTCCCAGGCCCCCTGGAGGGGAGCTCTCGCCGCCTGGTCGGGCAGGCACTCCTGAGGCAGCAGAGCGGAGGAGACCACCAACGCTGCCCACCCCTGCCCACATCCCTGGCCCAGGAGGAAACTGTATACGGCCTCTGGGTACCCGTAGAGGAGGGCCCAGGAGCAGCAGGTCCACTGCGTCTGAGACACCACACCTGAAGGGACCGACCAGATAAACAGTTCTCTGCACCCAAATCCCGTGGGAGGGAGAGCTAAACCTTCAGAGAGGCGGACACGCCTGGGAAACCAGAAGAGACTGCACGCTGCACACAGTACTGATCCCAGAGGAAAACAAACAAAAGCTATCTGGAACCCTGGTGCACGGAACCTCCCGGAAAGGGCGGCGCAGATCTTCCTGGTTGCTGAGGCCGTGGAGAGCTCATAGGCAACACCCCGCGAGC
>NW_022652697.1:0-1602 GCF_011064425.1 Rattus rattus
GGAAGCCCTGGGTCCTGCTAAGACTGAACCCCTAGTGAACTAGACTGTTGGGGAGAGGGCAGCAATGGGGGGAGGGGTGGGAGGGGAACACCCATAAGGAAGGGGAGGGGGGAGGGGGATGTTTGCCCGGAAACCGGGAAAGGGAATAACATTCGAAATGTATATAAGAAATACTCAAGTTAATAATAAAAAAAAAATTTAAAAAAAAAAAGAGTATGTGGGGTAGTATATGCAGAAACACCACTCCTTCATAAAACTCTGACATCAAGAATGATTCTAGACATATAGATTAAGGAATTTTCCCACCCCTAGTTTCAAAAAATAATCAAGAGGTAAAACTGTATTTTATTCTTACGTTTTGGAATAAAGAATTTTAACACTGGAGTGAGTTACATTGTGTTTGATTTCTAGTTTTATTTATACTTGGGATGTGTCTTACCATCTCCAGGTCTCAACTACCTCATCGGCAAAGGGGAGATAACCATGGAACCTGTTGCCTGGAGTCATGCGGATCGAATGATTCGAAGCATATACAGTTGCACTCCTGCCCATCCTCCGAACATCAGCTCATTAGAACACTCGCAAACTAAGGAGACAGCAAACACATGGCTATCCAGAGCGTTCACCCAGATGGAAAGGACAAGGTGTGCAACACAGAACTCTGGACATAAAGTAATAGGATACAATACTAAAGGTCTGTGCTCATTGCTTCTGGATAGATGATAAAAGATTAATCAACAACATCACGATTCCTTGATTTGGGGGAGAAATATTTCAGTTGTTTCTTTAATATAATGAGCAGTTTAGGTAAATGTACTTTAGAAGCAAGTTTCTAAGGGTTTATGTACTTATTTTCATATATATGTCTTTTGCCCATGTATGTATGTATGTATGTATGTATGTATGTATGTATGTATGTATGTATGTAAATGCACCACGTGTGTAACTAGTACCTGGGAGGGTTAAATGAGGGTGTTAGGTTCCCTGGAACTGGAGTCATGAGGGGTAGGTAGCTACCATGAGGGTGCTGGGAATTGAACTGAGCTTCTCTGCAAGGGCAACAAGTGCTCTTAACCACTTAGTTCTGTCTTGTGCCCCACTGGAAACAATTTGCAAAGTAGGACTAACTTTAGTAATTAAAAAATACTCAGGTTTATTCCTTGTAGTATTTTCCAAAAGAATATTTCAAAGTAGCCCTTTCCTGTATTCTGCTCCAAATTATAAAGATAGTGAGAATTATTCCCCAGGTCCCTGAACTGATAAACTATCAGCTGGAGGAGCAGGAAATATGTACCTGACTGAAGGAAGATTCAGAAGCAGAATCTTGTCTTGCCTGCACTGCCTTCAATGTGTTTTATCCTGAAATATAAAACATGCATGAAAAAAAGGAGATGCCGTTATGTAATCTTTAAGCCATGTTCCAATGTGTATTGTTGTTTTCCTGATATAAAAAGATGATAAAGAAATGTTACTATATAAAGTTACCTACAATTCCAGATATTCCACCCAATGGTACAAAACGAGATTGCTAGCTTGATGTGAACCCTTTCTTGGTGTTGTGGACCTGAAAAGAGAAGACGAATGTGGTGCACGAAAACAAAG
>NW_022652698.1:0-1601 GCF_011064425.1 Rattus rattus
TCATTTTTCAAAGTATTTTCGTCTGCGACAGAGGACGACTACAAACCATTGTTGGGATACGATATCAAAAAATTGAAAAATGCCAAGATAACTAAGTTTTACGTGAAATCAGAAAACCAGTGAAAGAAAACACCAGATATGAAGATAGATGATGTGAAGGATGATATTAGGGATGCTATAAACCAATACTCCAAAGGCACTTGAACGTCATCTAAACCTGAATCCTAAACTTCAATCTACTCTCTCATTTATAGTTTTTATTCATTATTCAACTCCTTAAGCTTGGATGCAGAATTGATTACAGTCATTGTTTCAAAACATCATAGGTATCCCTAAACAACTTTAGTTCACAATTTTTTATTACTAATCATACGTTTAAACCCGCTTCAGCAGAGACCTTCAGCCGGTTTTGTATAAGAAAATACGTAATTTAGAAAATAAACTATCAAATGGTAAGTAAACAAACCCTTCTAATAGGTGCAGGAGCTTCTGCTTTGGGTGCTACCGGACTTGCAGTCTATTTTGCTGCCGGCAAAAGCTCTAACAAAGGAAGTGAAGCTGCTGCTTCAGAACCATCATCTGTTGGTTGTGCAGTAAAATTGCTTGGTGAATTTAAGCTGGAAGATATAAAAACCGAAGGTGAAGGAGAAAAAGAAGCTTTAAAAACCGCAATAAAAGATATTAAGGAAATTCAACCAACCGATGCTTGCTTCTCTTTTAGTGGAGTCACTTATTCCAGCGAAGATAACAAGAAGTTAGAGAGTGGCAAATTTGAATTCGCGGCCGTCAAAAAGGAAAGTGAAGGGCAACATAAAGGTGTGTTGGTGAAAACACAAGTTTCTAAACAAGATTCATCTAAAAAGCTAGTAGGAACAGTAGTTTCCGTTTCTAAGGAAAAAGAAGATTCTCAATGGAAGATTAATAAAGGCTTTGCATTTAGCGTTGAAAACTTTAATAAGGAACTAAAATCAAATGATGTGACTGGAGATAATGGATCATTGAATTGGAAGAGTTCTACAGATGGATCAATATTTGATTTGGTGAAAGAATCAGATTCGGGTTACAAACCCCTGTTCGGATCGGACATTAAGGATATTGATGGAGTAAAAATTACTAGTGTTTATGTTTCTGACGATAACAAATGAAAGGTGATTAAGTCGAACGATTCTGACGAAATAAAAAATGAAGTTAAGGATCTTATATCTAAAGATACAAAAGGTAAATGAGAAAGCGCAACTTCCACTCCAGCAGCAGCTGCCTAGGCGTTAGGCCTGCTGTGTCCTTATTTTCTTTAATGTTCTGCTAAAAGCAGAATTGTGATGATTTATTGCGACATATCATTTTTGAACTTTCATAAACAATCTTTTAGACATTATTCTCCTGAGATTTAAACACTAGAAGCATCTTTGTTCTAGACAGTAGATATATCTAGTCAATGAGTACAGTAGCTAAGGTGTTGGGGGGTGGTAATGCAGTTGTGGCCGGGTCTACAGGAGCTTCCTTTTATGCTGGAAAGGTTGTTGGTAATTCCAAAACGTCCATCCAAAACGAACTCAATAAGATTAAGACCAACATAGGAGATGTGTTTAATGTTAAGCCCC
>NW_022652699.1:0-1506 GCF_011064425.1 Rattus rattus
AGGCTAAAGCAAAGGGTCTCCTGGTGCTGGAGTTCCAGGTGATTGAATAGGCAGAACAGCTCAAGTGAATCTGTTGTGTCTTAGTTTTACGGAGAAAGCTCTGCCTCTGACACAGGAGGTTCTGCGTTCCACGTCTACTCATGGGCACACTATGAGTGCTTATCCACCGAACGCATAGCCAGCTCCTGCCTTGTGATACTCCAGCTTCCTTCATGATGACACGAAAGCGATGCACACTCCTTCAGACAATGCTCTGAACTGACTTCCCTCTTCTCCGGGAAACGATATGTGGGACACCATTCTCTCAATGCTGGGTGGTGGCAGGGAGCTGCAGTTTTGTGAATCCTCAGATGACAAGAGGAGATGTCTGACACAACCGTGCGCAGTAAGCAAGCCTGTTTGGTGGGCTAGGAGTGTTCTCAGCTTCCAATATTTTCAGTGAATTTATTAGTATACCCCCACCATCATGATATCAAGACGTATCTTCATGTTTCTATGTTGTTAAGGTAGGAGTCAGAAGTGTCCCCCATGGGTTCATGCCTTCCACACGTGTTCCTCAGCTAGTAGCATTATTTTGGGAGGCTATGGAACCCTCAGGGAGACCTAGCTTATGAAGATAGATCTCTAGGGGCAGGCCTCTGAAGGTGACAGCCTGGGCCCTGGTTCCTGTACCCTTCGCTAATTCCTGATCCTGTCATGGGACCTGTCTCCTCCCCATGCCCCTGATGCCATGTACTGAAATTCTTCTCTGCCATATGTACCTTGTCAGGGTAGACCGAAACCCTCTGCAACTGGGAACCAAAACAAATCTTCCCTTCTGTTTTGTTTTGAAACAGACTTTCTCTGTGTATCCCTGGCTGTGCTGGAACTTGTTCTGTAGACCAGACGCTGGCCTTGAACTCAAAGAGATCTTAAACCCAAGTGCTAGGATTAAAGGCATACACCAGCTGTCTCCCTTCCTTTTCCAAATTGTATCTGCCAGGCATTTGGTTGGTCATACACACCTAGCTTTGTCCTTGACCAGGCATTCTCCCACATATATGAAGGCGCAGCTACTCACACATAACACATACACAGTGTGTGTTAGCGGGAGGAATGACCAAGATCTCTCCTGGTCCTGTGAGGCCATAGCACTCCTCCTCTATATCTTTGACCCAATTCTTGCCATCCTAGTAGAGGTGGAGGCCTGGTCATCACTACTTCATTCTTCTCCACAAAAAAAAAAAAATAGATTTTTATACCTTTCCAAAAACAACTCGCCAAGTAGGCTTTTCTCTTCGGGGTTAAGGGCTTTGGGATTCCTCAAGTTCAGGTTGGTAGGAAATAAAACCAGACCCCCCCCCAAAAAAAAACAGACTAGAGAGACACTGAAGCAGTGAGCCCCCCCAAAGCCTACCTTGGTGACGTCTATAACAGAGCACCTCAGGATCACCTTCAACATCTTGGAGGCTGCAAGGACATCATCCATGCTCCCTTGATCATGGACCCCATGGCCACCAAAATCAC
>NW_022652700.1:0-1596 GCF_011064425.1 Rattus rattus
AAAGAAAGAAAGAAAGAAAAAAGAAGAAACAAATGTTGTGAGATAGCCACCTGCCAAATTAGAGATCAGACCATAGGCTTCTGACAGCAACAAATCTTAGTACAAAAATTATTAGATCCTTGGTGTCCAGCCTCATCAAAGTCTTGCTACTGTAGATCTCTCATCCATTATCTGATGGTGGAAGAGTGGTTAGATTCTGTTTCTCTCCTACTTAGCAAAGTCTTCCCAGAAATACTATTGAAGATGGTGATAACTTTCTTTGCCTACATATTTTTTTCTTCACCATCATTTCAGTGTCAGGAAAATGTGTCTTCTTTGCACATGGGATTTATTTGCAACAACAAGAACCACCACCAACAACAACAAAAAGGAATGTCAAGCAAGGTCTTCTCTTGTGGCTAAATCATGTTTACTCATCTTATGCAAACTAATTGCATTGTTTGTCCAAGAAAAACATCACCAAAAAGGCAAAACTACAATTAAAATGTTCTGTGAAGCATTCTGAAGTTGAATAGAAATTAAGAGCACACACTGTTTCTATACAAGAAAATCCTCTCTACAAGGATGAATAAGAGAGGTCTCTATGGTTATTCTTTACAGTGTTTCACATAATGCGTGTGCTAGTCTTATTCTATCACATAAAGTACACACTGGCAATGTTTCTACAGCTTGTTATTAAGTAGTCTTGCTTACAGTATATAAATAAAATCAATACAGGTTAGTTTCACCTTGTGTCTCACAGAGAGCAAGTAAAAACATTAAAAGAGAGATTCTCGATTCATTGATATTGTAACTCTTAACCTAATAATTGATATCAGATTATTATTATTAACTCACTTTAAAAAGATATACTCTTCATCTTTTGTACACTTGATTTTAATTGAGAGAGATGGGAGGCTAGAAAGAGGACCAAAAGAAGAATATGTAACTCACAGGATGGAGCATTGCTAAGGGAGCCTATTGATATAATACTTGGTTCAAGTGAGGCTAATCAGTATGTTGGATAATTTTATGTCAGCTTGACATATGGGAGTAGGGAACCTCAATTAAAAACATACTTTCGTAAAATAGGGCTGTACAAAAGCATGTAGGGCATTTTCTTAATTAGTGATTGATAGGGAGGGGGCCAGACCATGGTGGATATCATCTCTAAGCAATCCATTTGAAGCCAGCCAGCAGAAAGCATCCCATAATAACCTGCAAATTTGCTCCTGCCTCTAAATCCTGGCCTGTCTGAGTTCCAGTCCTGAATCCCATTGATGGTGATCAGTGATGTTAAAAAGTAGGACAAATAACCCTTTCTTCCACCACTTGCTTTTTTTTTTTTACAATCCGTACAGCAGTATTTTTATTTCTAGGTTAAGTCATTATAATTCTTTTTTTTTCTTTTTTTTTTTTTATTATTAACTTGAGTATTTCTTATATACATTTCAAGTGTTATTCCCTTTCCCGGTTTCCGGGCAAACATCCCCCTCCCCCATCCCCTTCCTTATGGGTGTTCCCCTCCCACCCCTCCCCCCATTGCTGCCCTCTCCCCAACAGTCTAGTTCACTAGGGGTTCAGTCTTAGCAGGACCCAGGGCTTCCCCTTCCACTG
>NW_022652701.1:0-1588 GCF_011064425.1 Rattus rattus
GGAGACAGAATTCCCTTGTTTCTGTGTATAATAGGCATCTAATGTTGATCTGAATAATTGATTAGTCCAGACAGGCTTTCCTCATTAGTTGTCATCTTAACATAACCCCTCAAAAACACTGACTTGTGCACCTTAAAGGGCCTTTACATTTATTTATTAATGGATTTTCCCCCTGCTTTTAAACATTTTTTTATTATTACACTATTAGTGATTAAACACAGGACCTCCTGTATGATAGGTAAACACTCTACCATACCAACTGGTTATATTTCTAGGTTTAATGTTTTGTTTAAGTGTACATTCGTTTATTTATATAAAAGGTAGGGCAAAAAAAAAAAATCATGCTGATTTCCATGCTGGGGCCTGCATGCCAGGAGGACCAATTTCCATAGGCTCCTCTCATGCTTTGAAGAGCACGCTTAATCTCTACCAGCAACTGCGGGTTTTCATTTTTAGATAATTGTTCCAGATGAATTTAACCCTTTGCTAAGTTAGCAAGCAGCCTAACCCATGAGGTTCATACAGTGGATGTGCTGTGTCTGCTCCATGCTGAACCTTAAGACACTTTGTGATGCCCCACTGCTGTCTGTATGGGGAGCTGGGGTATTTTTCCTGCCTGTGTATCCTCTGGGATTGTTTCAATAGTTAACATTCTGTTACTGGTTGGTTGGCATTTGTTTCTTCATTTATGGTTAGAGACAGGGACCGGGTTTTGCCCCATAGCCCAGGTTGGCCTCTTCATTTGTAATCTTTCTATCTCAGCCTCCCAGTGTCTGGAATGTTAGGCATATGCCACTGTGCCTGGTATTAGCATGATTTCCTGAAGGTCAAAGGGGAAGATAAATAGTAATGCCTTAAGGAGAAACGTGCTCTCCAGTGTGCCTCCCGTCCATGTGTGTAATGGTAATGGTTTGAAGAACAGAGAACAACTTTCAAGAGTTGGTTTTCCTTAACACTGGTAGAGGCAGGATCTGTATTTAGCTAGCTCCTCCATTTTGCTTTAGGACACTGGGATTGCAAATGTGCATAATGGTATGTATATGTGTGTATATATTTTTATTATTTTATTATTATTTTATTTTATTTAAATGTTGGCTTCAGGAATCAAGTTGTCAAGCCTCGAAGCAAGCGTTTTACCCACTGAATCCCCCCTCCCCCAAACAATTATTTAATTGATAAACACCAGTTTGTTTTTGTTTATTTTCTTTCAAGACTGGGTCTCTGGGTGCGGCCCTGGCTGTCTTAGAACTCAGAGATTCCCCCTGCCTGGGCCTCCCAAGTGCTGAGACTAAAGTTGTGTGCCACCACCTCCTGGCTCCTAGTTTATAAACTTAGAGCGAACTTGATCACATGGCATAGGTAATATTACCCATTAGCAGTGTATTAATTCCTTTGTAGTCACATCTCCAAGTTAGTTGATAACACAAGAGCAATAAACATTTCTGGTGTAAAAAGGACCTGCGGGGGGTTGGGGATTTAGCTCAGTGGTAGAGCGCTTGCCTAGCGAGCGCAAGGCCCTGGGTTCGGTCCCCAGCTCCGAAAAAAAAGAAAAAAGAAAAAAAAAAAAAAAAAAAAAAAAAAAAAAAAA
>NW_022652702.1:0-1580 GCF_011064425.1 Rattus rattus
AGGAGCTCGAGACCCCATATGTACAGCAATGCCAACCAACCAGAGTTTCCAGGGACTAAGCCACTACCCAAAGACTATACATGGACTGACCCTGGACTCTGACCTCGTAGGTTGCAATGAATATCCTAGTAAGAGCACCAGTGGAAGGGGAAGCCCTGGGTCCTGCTAAGACTGAACCCCTAGTGAACTAGACTGTTGGTTGGAGGGCAGCAATGGGGGAGGGTTGGGAGGGAACACTTATAAGGAAGGGGAGGGGGGGGGGATGTTTGCCCAGAAACCGGGAAAGGGAATAACATTCGAAATGTATATAAGAAATACTCAAATTAATAATAATAAAAAAAAAAAAAAAAAGATATGTACCTCACACAGTCATAGGCTCTACAGGGAACTTAATACTGATGTTTACCTAAATAGATGTACCATCAAACTGCTTTCTAAATAGCTGAGTTTCTACACCAGAAAAAAGGATACTTTCAGTCCTGATCAGAAGCCTAATTTTACACTGAACGTGATAAATGCAGAAGACTAAACAAAGCTCAAAAGTTGTGGGCGGCGTAATAGTATATACCCAAACCTTAGAACCAAGAGGGTTGGAAAGATCCCAAGTTCAAAGGTAATTTCTGGGGCTATATGAATGGAGATGGATCCTACCTTTAAAAAGAAAGATAGGAATATGTAGTTGATGGGGTCTCTAAACAAATTCTTATATTACCTTCTGTGAGGGTCACCGTAAAGGGGGAAGGAAAGAATGCAGGACCAGGGCAATGGGAAGGGCAATGCAAGCATGAGCTGGCAACAACCGTAATTACAGACATGATTCCTGCACAGGACAAACCTGCTCAACCGTCACTCATGGACAGAGGAGGGGCTCCTGGACTTTACCATTTATAGTGGACCTCTTGCTATTATTAGGGTCTGGGGAAGGACAGCAGATGTCTTCAGCTCCAGTGGTTAGCTCCAATCACCCGGTCTCACAGATTGCCTTGGTCATACCCAGTCTTCTGGTCAGTTTTTGTCGTCTTGACATAGAGTCAGAAGAGAGAACCTCACTGAGGAACTCCTTCCATCAGCTCGTCCTGGTGGCATGTCTGTAGGCTATGTTCTTTAATAATGTGTGCTAGAGCAGAGCCCAGATCCTAGTGGGTGGTGCCATATTTAGGCATTGGTTGTGTAAAAAAATGCAAGCTAAGCTTTTTTTTATTTTATTTTATTTTTTTTTTATAGAGGAAAAAAAAAAACCCAGAAAGCAGTCTTCCTCTATGATCTCTGCTTCAGTTTTTTGACTCAGCTCCTGTCCCGACTTCTCTCAGAGATGAACTTTAATATGGAAGAATAAACAAATATTTCTGTTCCCCAAGTTACTTTTGGCCATTGTATTTATCATAGCAACAGTAAGCAAACTAGATGTTTTGTTGTTGTTTCGTTTTGTAAAGACACAAAGAAAAGAGAAAGATACAAATGTGGAGGAGTTATCAGTAGGGAAGGGGGGTAGACAGAAGGTAAGAGAAAGGTGGTAATGACAGCAATCAGAATATGCTAAATGGACAAAATCATCAAAGAATACATTTCAGTAGCACCCA
>NW_022652703.1:0-1591 GCF_011064425.1 Rattus rattus
TTCCAGGGACTAAGCCACTACCCAAAGACTATACATGGACTGACCCTGGACTCTGACCTCGTAGGTTGCAATGAATATCCTAGTAAGAGCACCAGTGGAAGGGGAAGCCCTGGGTCCTGCTAAGACTGAACCCCTAGTGAACTAGACTGTTGGGGAGAGGGCAGCAATGGGGGGAGGGTTGGGAGGGGAACACCCATAAGGAAGGGGAGGGGGGAGGGGGATGTTTGCCCGGAAACCGGGAAAGGGAATAACACTCGAAATGTATATAAGAAATACTCAAGTTAATAATAATAATAAAAAAAAAAAAGAAAAGGAATAGTTCAACATGTGGTTGAAATAAAAAATGTTTACACTACAAACAAGAAAACGACCTGATCAGGGACGGGGCCAGGTAGGTAGGTCACTGTGCTGAAATGAGCTGCAGCAGTGGACATGGAGAAGTTAAGAGTTTGAAAACAGCTCATTACACTTCCCACCTGGGAAACAATTCATGGTTGGTTGCCTACCTACCAGTCTGCCTGGTGAGCAGACCCTAGGCTTCCACTGACTCAAGGCTAAACTCTCCCATCCAGTCAGGACTTCAATTTGCAGGATGCCTCAGACACAAGAAGAGAGAAGGAGAGAAGAGGAGACCACAGATTCGGATCATCCTTTCCCATGGTGTGCAGGGGATTGGAGCGAGGATGGAGCGAGAGCCTTGGGGGCATAAGTGAAGGTGACAAAGAATTAAAAGGCAACAGCCATGAATTCTGGTCAAGATGTGAACACTGATCGTGTGCATCTGCAAGAAAGACAAAGGAGCCGTGAGAGACAAGGCCTAGGCACAGACATAACCTCAGTGCTCATGTGTGCTGCGATATCCTTCCTGCTTCCTTTCCAACAACCAGCATGCAGGGGAAGAGGAACACTGATGTCTGGCTTCTGTGCCATGATGTGCAAAGTGCTGGTTTTAGTTAGGGTTTACTGCTATGAACAGACACCATGACCAAGGCAACTCTTATGAGGACAGCATTTAACTGGGGCTGGCTTACAGCTTCAGAGGTTCAGTCCATTATCATCAAGGCAGGAGCATGGCAGCATCCAGGCAGGCGTGGTGCAGGAGGAGCTGAGAGTTCTACATCTTGTTCTGAAGCCAAACAGAAGCCTGGCTTCCAGGGAGCTAGGGTGAGGATATTAAAGCCCATGCCCACACTACACACTTCCTCCAAGACCATGCCTACTCCACCAAGGCCACACCTTCTCATAGTGCTACTCCCTGAGCCAGGCATATTCAGCCATCAGAGGGCTCTACCCAAGGAGACAGTAAATGTTTATAGCAGCTTATTTTGCAATAAATAGAAAGGGAAGACAGCACAAATCCCCCACCGAAGATGAATGAAGGAAGCAGCAGTGGCAGCAGCACACCGGTACCACAGGACACCACTCAGGAGTGAAAAGGAATGGACTAGCCATGGACAAAGCAGTGCAGGGAGACCTGAGGGTAATTAATGAGTAGAAGAGGCCAAGTCCCAAACAAGGTAGAAGCCTATGTAGATAAAGTCATGTAATCGGCAGCTATGCTGTGACAGAAATTAGCTCAGTGACTGTCTAG
>NW_022652704.1:0-1597 GCF_011064425.1 Rattus rattus
AGGAGCTCGAGACCCCATATGTACAACAATGCCAACCAACCAGAGCTTCCAGGGACTAAGCCACTACCCAAAGACTATACATGGACTGACCCTGGACTCTGACCTCGTAGGTTGCAATGAATATCCTAGTAAGAGCACCAGTGGAAGGGGAAGCCCTGGGTCCTGCTAAGACTGAACCCCTAGTGAACTAGACTGTTGGGGAGAGGGCAGCAATGGGGGGAGGGTTGGGAGGGGAACACCCATAAGGAAGGGAGGGGGGAGGGGGATGTTTGCCCGGAAACCGGGAAAGGGAATAACATTCGAAATGTATATAAGAAATACTCAAGTTAATAATAATAATAATAAAAAAAAAAACTACAACAAAAATCTTGACATTGAAGCTACACTGTGTCACACAGTATACTCTTTTGTCCAAACATCCTTAATTGCCATGAGCATTTGCATATAAAGGTGTCTGGAGCAAAGAGCAAGGCTATCATTAACCTTTGTATTCATAGGATCATTGTAGAGTATGAAACAGATATGTACAACAGGCACTTAGTGCAATAGTCAGCACACAGTAGGAACTTAGAAACAGGAAGGTAGCACTGTGTCAATAATTGTGGGTAAAAGTATAAAATGAAACAGAAAATGTCAAGATATTTCAAACCTGGAGAATATAACCCTTTTCATCTACAATTTCATGTTGAGTAATTCAAGCAAATGAGTGCGTCTTAGAACTAACTACCAGAACCCCTAGTTTTTATAATGTTATTTAAGCCTAGAGGGTTGGAGAGATGGTGGCTCAATGGTTAAGAGCACTTACTGTTCTTATAGAGGACCACAAGTCACCTCTTATTCCAGTTCCATGGAATCCAACCCCCTTTTCTGATTTCTGCAGTCGCCTGCACACATATACATTGCACTCACACAGACACAGACACACAGACACACAGATACACACACACACACACACACAAAATACATTTTAAATTTTACTCGAATAAGGTCACATTTATGCAGATACAACCCACTAGGATTCTTTTTCTTTTTTTTATAAATAAATCTCTTATACGTTTAGGTTCTCCTCCTCCTCCTCTTCTTCTTCTTTTGATGTTTATTTTTTAAGTTTTATGTATAACTTTGTGTTTATCTGTGTTTATTTCGGTGTAATATGTGGACTGCAGTGCTGGCAGAGGCTGGAAGAGGGCATCATTTTCCCTGGGACTCGAGTCCAGGCAGTTGTGAGCCATTTGATGTGAATGCTAGGAATCAAGCCCAAGTCCTTTGCAAGAGCAACCGTATTCTTAACGGCTGGGTGTCTGTCTGGTTCCAGACAATGCCCCGCCCCTATTATAAACACTTAATGAACAGAAACAATAAGGTTGTTATCTTAGTTTCCTATTGCTGCGACATAACACCATGCCCAAGGCCACTCTCACGAAAGCAGTTAGCTTCCAGCTTGTTTACAGTTCAGAGGGTCAGTCATGATCATCACAGTATAAGAAGACAGGCGTCCATGGTCATCACAGTATAAGAAGACAGGCGTCCATGGTCATCACAGTGTGAAGAAGACAGGCGTCCATGGTCATCACAGGATGAAGAAGACAGGCGTCCA
>NW_022652705.1:0-1472 GCF_011064425.1 Rattus rattus
GAAGCCCTGGGTCCTGCTAAGAATGAACCCCAGTGAACTAGATCAATGGGGAGGCAGCAATGGGGAGGGGGAGGAACACCTACAAGGAAGGGGGGGAGGAAGGGATGTTTGCTCGAAACCGGAAAAGGAATAACACTCAAAATGTATATAAGAAATATTCAAGTTAATAAAAATAAATAAAAAAAAAATTAAAAAAAAAAAAAAAAAGAAACCTTCTGGTCTAGCCATCATACCAACTATATACCCAGCTGAGAAGGCAAAACAAACATGTCTCAAAACATCCGAGTAGGACCCCAATTTTTCAAAATAGAATAATAACCTATCTTTCTGTCTTCAGAATTACCCGGCAGAAATGAAATGAACCCTTTCTGGGGACAGATGCATTCAAAAACCAGTATCAGATGTATGAGCCAGGAAAGATGATGCAAGGTGTAAAATCGCAAATCTCTGAGTCAGGTTTTTAAAAGGTTGTCCCAACATTTAGTGTTCATGTACAAACCAGATGCTGGAGATTAGCGAAACATGGACAGTCCTTCTGTATCTTGACTACTGGCTCACTATACAGTAACTTTTGTGATAAAGGAGAAATCACTATCAGACTAAAAATAATCCAAAAAAATCAAAAGTATAACATAGAGTCTAGACCAGAGCCACAATGGTTAAACCAGAATCAACTGACTACATAGGAGCAGAATATTACAACCAGAAAAAATACCAACAACAGTGAGGTATCACTAATAGCTCTGAAAACCAAAGCTTTGCATCCAATTTATGATGGTTGTTTCCTTATTTCTTTTCAATGACAAAGATAACCAGCCAGTAGAGGCTCCGTGCAATCAGAAGCTTCACTAGAAAATGAGCCTTTACTATGGACAGTTTTATGAATAATAGAGATGGCTTAGTCAAAAGCTATCATTTGTTTCGATTGTTCCCAGGTTTAAAAAAACTATCTTTAATTTAACAGCCTATATCTTTTCAAGTAGCCAACATGTAGTTAGACCATTAGCAAAAGGCAAGGATCAGTAGAAATATAACAAGTTTTGTGAAGGAAAATATAGCCACAGCTACAAACACAGCCTTGAGTTCTCCCAAATCAAGAGCACATCTATTATCAGCTTACATACCTGATGCAAAGCTCAATAGATCCAGAAGCTAAGCACAATTCCAGCCTTCCTGAACCATCACTGAACCAGGCCCAGGTTCCAGGTAAGACTTGAAGACACCACTGAACCAGTGTGTAGGCATAATGTTTTATGACTGTGTAAAGGTTATCCTTTCTGTTATTCAAATGCTGATTTCTCTGACTTCGGCTGTACCTGGTTTCAATTTGGACACAGCATTTTAATGCTTACATCAAGAATCTCCTGTCTAGGGGTTAGGGATTTAGCTCAGTGGTAGAGTGCTTGCCTAGCAAGCACAAGGCCCTGAGTTCGGTCCCCAGCTCCAAAAAAAAGAAAAAAAAAAAAAAAAAA
>NW_022652707.1:0-1590 GCF_011064425.1 Rattus rattus
CCCTGCAGGTCAGGACATCTATCTATCCATCCATCTATCATATATCTATCTCTATCATCTATTTATCTGTCTGACATCCATCTATCCATCCATCATCTATCTTCTATCTACCTACCTCTCTGTCTACCTGTCCGTTTAACTATCTATCTATCTATCTATCTATCTATCTATCTATCTATCTATCTATCTATAATCTATCACCTGTCTATTGTCATCTATTACCAATCTATCACTATCTATCATCTATCTATCTGTCTATCTATCCATCCATCTATCCATCCATCTATCTATCTATTCTCTATCTTCTATCTGTTTATCTATCTATCTATTTATGTATCTATCTATTCATTTATTTCTGACATAGGATCTCACCATGCAAGCCAAACTGCTCTTGAAACTCACAATTCTCCTGCCTCTGTCTCTCAAGTGCTAGGGTTACAGGCATGTATCACCACATCTAGCCTGCTTTTTGGTTTTTATTTGACACTACAGGGGGAGAGGGAAGATGCTTTCTGTCTACATTCAGCATAAACCACCCAGGAGACCAATTCTCTAGGATCCCTAGCTGTCAAAACATGGAACAAAATGCCTTTCTGTAGAGCACAAGCATCTGCTTTTGATGATGTGTAGAGCACATGGGAATGTCAGCACTGATATCTCCTCTCAGAGTTCAGCCAAGTCAACAGGCTTCTATTCCCAGAATATCTTAGCCCAAAGACAGAGCATCATTTTGGAAGACAGAACCTCAGACACATGCCGATAGCTGCTCATTCCTAGCAATTTAACTACTTTGAAAAATCAGGAAGTTAGCTTAAAGCATACAGCCCTTAGCAAGATGAATTCATAGGCGCAGATAGCAAGTTATAAAAAATCAGAACACTAACATTCTGCTCATGTACTCAGTGTAGTAAATACTCCTTAGTCTTTTAAATGCTAGTTCAACAATCTGCCTGGTCCTTATAAGTATCTATTATACCTGCTCACGTTTGATTATAGAACACACTATCTTACTTTATTGCTTTCCTGGAGTATGTGTACTTACTCCTTTTTTTCTAGCCTTATCATATGTTGTGTCTCATCAGTGCTTAGACTGTGCACACATGTGTCCCTTGTATGTGCAGGTGCAGGGATGTGTGCAGCTCTGCATGTGTGAAAGTGTGGGTGAATGCCAGAGACCACTGTCAGTCCTCAGAACTCTGTCTACTATTATTTTTTTAAGATGGGATCTCTCACTAGTGCCTGATGCTAACTGATTCAGTTAGACTGGTTGGGTGGCATGTGCCCAGGGATCTGCCTCTCTTCTCCCCATTGCTGTGATTATAAGTTCACATCACTGCTCTCTGCTTTTATGTGAATGCTAGGGATCAAACTCAGGCCCTCATTCTTGCAGGTGCTTAACCAACAAAGCTGTCTCCTTAGCTCCTCATCTTTACTTTCTTAAAGGCCACAAAGCAAGACAATGATCTGTTTGCTATCACAGGCCATTGCTAATTCTAATTCTTAGCTCAATACCCTACAGAAAAACCGTGTGTGTGTGTGTGTGTGTGTGTGTGTGTGTGTGTGTGTGTGTGTGTGTGTGTGTGTGTGTGT
>NW_022652708.1:0-1580 GCF_011064425.1 Rattus rattus
TACCATATACTGGAGAATATGATTTGAATTTTGATAGGTGGGTTACTAAGGATGGATATAGGGTCAGGTATTTGTCACTGCCTTGGTCAGAAAGATTGGCAAGAGCCCGTCCTCCTTGGTGTGTGGTCTCAGAAGAAGAGAAATGGGAGGTGAGGTCACAGATCATCAGATACTTTAGACAGGGGTCAGGCATGCAATATTATTGCCCCAAGCCTTGGATGTGCATCTACAGGACTAGTGAAGATGGGATCAAAGGGTTAACTAGAGCGATAGAACTAGGTGCACAGACCTGAAGGCTTAAGATATGCTAGACTTGCGGTCCCCTGAAACTTCCTCCTTGGTGTGAAAAACGAAAAACTAGACTAGGCTGGCTGACTGCGGCTCGTCTGAAAAAAAAACAAGCTGTACCTTTTTGCAGAAAAATCAAATATTCTTGGCCATGGTCCAAGATTGTTATGCAATGAAAATTGTGTATAAATGTCTGATGTGCTCTCAGTAAAGTTACAACAGCTCACCACACTCTCTCTGTGTCTGTGTCTCTGTTCGCCATCCCATCTACCCTCCACATGTGTCCTCAACAGGGGTCCCCCCGCGGATCCTTGGAACCTCCAAGATTGCCAACTGCGACCTCGGCAGTTGCTCTTCTTATTGGCAACTGGTTTACATCACAAGACTTTTTCACATCCTTACCAAATTAGAAGTTTGTTGACACAAGCAGCTTGACAAACAGTAAAATTATTGTGGTTTTGCCTTTCTGGAGGACATTAAAATTTACATGTTTTGCATATGGCTTTTTTTTCTTAGCATTTAGTCCTGCTTTAGTGCTGTTCAAATGTGGCCATGCAGCCAGCATCCCTTTGCTCCAGGCTCTCAGCACCCCATTCCCGTCACTGATCTGATGCATACTTGGTCCCAGAGATGGACAGCAGAGGGACTTGACACACAGCATCCACTCTGCTCCACTGCTTTGCTTTTTGTAAATTCTTTTCAATGGCTATTTCTTGATTTATTATTACTACAAACTTGACTTGTCTTGATATTTTGAGATAGGATCTTATTAGGCAGCCCAGGCTGGCCTTGATTTCCCAATTCTCTGGCCTTAGTCTTCCACCATTCCCTGATTCTCAGTTTGTTACTAGAGGTAGTTGTATGTCCCCATTTCCAAATCAAATGTTCTTCTGGCTTTCTTACTTTTCCCTTTCCACAGACTTTTATTAATTATGCAAAATAGATGGTGTTTAATGTTTAAATACTAGATATATTAACTCATCAGTCCCCAAGACAACCCTGTGAATTAAACACTCGTTATCATCTTCACTGTTCAGATAAGGGAATTGAGTCACACAAAGGTAAAATAACTTCTCCACGGTTGAACATCCAATGGGTGTGAGAGCCAAGCTTTGAGTCCAACTACAAAGTAGATCGGCCTATAATGTGTCTGTGCTGCTGTACATTCAAATGCTAAATTCTGTACCCTAAGGTCTGGTTGCTCCAAGACAAGGAGATCCTCCTGTATACCAGATATTATTTTTTTGCCTCCTAAGTTATCCCTGATTGGTTAATAAAATCCCTACAACATG
>NW_022652709.1:0-1586 GCF_011064425.1 Rattus rattus
CCTCCCCTCTCCCTCCTGACTCCTCCCCTCCCCTGACTCCAGGGCCTGTGCTGGAACCGGGACCCGGGAGGCGCCTCTCCTCACCCGGGAAACGCTGCCTGGTGGATCCTCTACGCCTTTCTTCCCCGTGACCTTCCCCGCCCTTTCCAGCACCCGCCAAGGTAGGCCGCGGTCCCCCCTCTGAGCCCCGACGACTGCCGTCTGCGGCCCTGGACGCCGCCGTCCCTGCTGCGGGTGCTGCTGAGGCCGCGGACCCCAGCCACCTCCGTGCAGCCGTGAACGCAGCTTTAATCTCATGGCGCTTAGCAGGGACGATCGGGGCGACCTGCGGTCAGGGGGTGAGGATGGCGATGCTGTCGCAACCCTGCGTGCTGCTCGGGGCCTTCAATCTATGGGGGCCTTGGGTTTATTTATTTTTTTATTTTATTTTATTTTATTTTTTTGGAGCTGGGGTCCTAACCCATGTCTTGCGCTTGCTCGGCTCCCTAGGCAAGCGCTCTGACCACTGAGCTAAACCCCCAACCCCACCTTGGGTTTTAATTTAGTGGTTTAGAGTGGTTTGGTTTTTTTTTGTTTGTTTGTTTTTGAGTTTTTTTTTGTTGTTGTTTTTTCTTGGGGGGCGTTGGGGAGGTCGAAATTTCCTTGTTTATTGATGAGGTTAAGGAACGGCTAGGGTAAGGGTTGGGGATATAGCTCAGTGGTTAGAGCGCATGCCTAGCGAGCGCAAGGCCCTGGGTTCAGTCCCCAGCTCCGAAAAACAACAACAACAACGACAACAAAAAACAAACAAACAAACAAAAAAAAACAAAACAAAACAAAAAAAAGAAATGGTTGGTGCACAAGAATCCGTCTCACAACCAAGTCTATATATTTTTTTTTTTGGTTCTTTTTTTCGGAGCTGGGGACCGAACCCAGGGCCTTGGGCTTCCTAGGTAAGCGCTCTAACCACTGAGCTAAGTCCCCAGCCCCAACCAAGTCTATTTTTAATCCTTTTCTTTGTCGGACTCGTCAGGGTGGTTCACAGCCCGTTTCACTGCCCACTGAGCTCTCTGACCTCTCCAGGTCCTCATCCCCGTGGCCTCGGGCTGTGATTTGCTCCTCTGTTGGGAATAGAAAAAAAAAAAGCTTTTCCGTCCAGAACCGCACGCAGATGCCGCCTTCTGCATTTTTCACCTTTTCCCCGAGAGCTGTCAATCAGCGCCTTACCCAGGGCCAAGAGCTGGGGCTCACGCAGGTCAGGACAGCGCTCTGTCCGGACTCACGGACGTGGTTCTCAGTCACCGTTTCCGGGCGGCTCTGTCGGGAGATCGAGTCCGAGGTGCAGAACGACTGCGGCTCTGACGTGCGTCGGACGCCGTGCATCTGAGTCCATGTCACGGGAGGGCGCTGTCAGTGCCGTGAGATTGGTGTCCCTGAGCATGCGCAGTAGGACGTAGGGTCTGTGCTAGGAGAGCATTGATCCATGCACCATTTTTTTTTTTTTTTGGTTCTTTTGTTCCGGAGCTGGGGATCGAACCCAGGGCCTTGCGCTTGCTAGGCCAGCGCTCTAACCACTGAGCTACATCCCCAACCCCAATTTTTTTTTT